>NC_134055.1:10945665-11183165 GCF_965140245.1 Athene noctua
TTCCATTTTGTACAGTTTGTGTAGAGCTTGAGTTTTATCAGGAAACTTCAACTTGCAAAGTCTTCCTGATGAACTGAGGGGAAAAGGAGGTCGAACCATGGGGCATCCTGGTCTCGTCCTTGGCTATGCAGAGCTGCAGTCAGGCATCTTCTAAAGCCCACGTGAGCTCTGCAAGAGGTGTGGAGATGGAAGGTCAAAGAATTAAAGGTTTTGCTTTAGCCCCAGCTGCTTTCTCACTCGGTTGTTGTTACCTCCTGACATGGACTCAGTGTGCTGGACACTTGAAGTTAAGGAGTCACCTAGTAAGGTCAGAAGCTAATTTAGTCCCCATGGTTTATTCATCTGTGCTTCATGTCTTGGCTGAGACAGTCCGTCAGAGTGCCAGCGAGTGTCAGTTGTGATACTGGTTCTGGAATCTGGCTAGTGCCTGCTGACCCATTTCACAGGGGTTTTCACACCATGAAGCAAGGTCTGCTGTGCTCGCTCCTCTGAGGGTTTTACTTTGATCCATGATTATGCACTTGGCTTCCTCGCAGCTTAAGTAAAGTGTCAGAGTAAGGCTTGATACCAGTTAGGTCTTTAAAAAAGCTTATTCTGTTTTGCTGGATTCAATTATGTATTTCAAATGCAAGTACATGTATATATGGTTAAACTTGTATTTTGTCATTTCCTGCAGCTGAAATTTATTGTGGATTGAAATATACAGGTTTATCTGCCTGACCTTTTGCTAATTATTAGATTGAGATAAGTGTGTATGTAAGTGACAAATTGCCTTTAATGACATTTAATCTGCACACTGACATTAATGGCAGGTTTAGCAGCCTGGTTATAGTCTTTGTTGCTGAGAGACGAAAAGAGCAAGGACTTTTATCTTAATTTGACCTTATTCAAAAGGTGTTTGTAGTAGTAGTCAATTTCTGATTAACTTAATGACCTGTTTTACATAGAAAGCAGTCAAACATTGATATATGAAAGGGCCGTGAGGTGATAGATTACAGAGGCAGCAGTGCTGTTGCCAGATTCTCAGTGCATGGGGGAGAGGGAAGAGGGAAGAGGAGCAGCCCCAAACTCTTCTTGCTGGTACAAGAAGGATAGGTGCCACATCCGGAACACATTGCTGGTGAAGCATCTGTTGGGTGTTGGGAGCAAATAGCCAATGTTTGACTTTGGACTGTGCAGAGAATCATTAAACAAACTTCTGAAACAGAGATGCACAATTTCATATATACATTGCAAGAGATACGTCTGCATCTCGGGAGTGCCTGTTGCAAAGTGAGTTTTTGTTGACTTCAGTGGAGGCTGGGAGCCTGCTGTGCTGGGCAGCCCCAGGGTTTGCCATTGCTACGCCACCGACAGGTGCCAGGAAGGGTTTCCTTGTTAGAATCCCCAGGAAATAATGAACACAGTGAAAGTGTCTCCATCGGGGATTACGGCGCTGAGCTGAATCCATCTGGGTATTACACTGCACTATATTGAGGTCAGCCATGCCCTATTTCTATGACAACAGAGAGACTACAGATCCCTAAGGGTAAGCAGAAACGAAAGCCCAAGGTGGAAAACTCGAGTCCTTCTCCCTCATTGCCCTGTGATATATTTACAGAATGATTTAAGAGGAACTTCAGAGACGAGAGCAGAGGTTATAAACTGCTTTTAGTAAAAGTAAACACCTAAGCAAATCATTCAAGAACCCATTAAATGGCTAGACAGCTCCTATAAATACAGTTCATAATGCACTTAGGAATGTTCTACCACCTACCAGCACCAGTGGGCTTTCCTGTTAGAGCTCGTGAAAGTTTCATTTTAATGATGAAAATTGTTCCTCGCACATCATTGAAAAAGTGTGAAGATGCAGTTCAGAAGATAGCTGGAAGGGTAATAATGTACCTTAAGCTTGTAAAAGAACTAATTAATTTATGGCTTAATGTTGGGATTTTATGCAACAGAAATGCCTTAAAACTAAACCAAACTGGGTGGCAAATTGACACAAATGTTTAGTGATTGAGATCAACACTTATTACATCAAATTACAATGAAACTGCAAACAGAATGCCTTGGCATGTTGTTCTAGAGCTTTTCAGCTGTCGCCTGCCTTGGCGGGGAGGTGCTGTGAAGGCATCAATCACTGAGCCGTTACGGAGTCTGTAAAAGCACCAGATGAGAATTGTTTTGAATCGAAAAAGTTTCAGATGCTTTGGGTTTCAACTGATTTTGCAGTCTGCAGTTTGCCTGCTGGGTATGGCAGCCACGTCCAGCCAGGAGATGCTCCGTCTGTCCCTCTGATATTGGAACACTATTAATGAAGTAGTTATTGAACAAAACCAACCAAACACAGCTACTGTACCCGCTCATCATCAGCGTGGAAAGCCAGGTGACTGCTGCTGTCACCAAGGGATGGAGAGTTAAGTGGTGATATTGTTGCTCCTCCATCTCCCTCAGTGGCAGTATCGTTCTAGACCTGTTTTATTTCTGTCTCCCTTCCTCTCTTCCCTGGATTCCCCAGTGTGGGCTCACAACTGTAGTTTGGCCATTTGCTGAACTCCAGCTTTCTCCTAGTTATTCCTTTTCCCAGAAGATGTAGGTTCTTCGATAATTCCATTGTATCTAGGTGAAATTGAGTCTACAAGTTAAAAAACATTCTGAGAGGCTGGAAAAGACCAGTATCTACATGTGGGAATAGAAAACCAACCCCCTAATGATGAAAAGACTTAAATGCTAGAAGTTATTTTTTGTCTGTACCTTTTACAAAAGAAATACATTTTAAGTTGGTGCTGCCCCATCTAATCTCTGTTCTCTATTATTGTAAAGGTGAATTTGAATGGTCTGCGTCTAGAATTAATATTATTATATTATTATCCAAGTACTGGTTTTGTTGTGTTGATGCTGAGTTGGGATGCTGACCCTTTTGAGAGCAGTGGTGGTGTCTCATTGCCAGCACCGGCACAATTGTAATTGTATTTCCTTGCTAGTTCCTCCATTTCCTCTGGATTGCTGTCTGGTCTGATCAGAGACCAGGATGCCAAAAGAGACCATTTGGATCATTTTGACTGAGCTTCTGTATAACTTAAGCAGCAGGAGTTGATGTAATTAATTCCTGTTGGAGCATATCTTTAAAATAAATAAATCTGGCCTTCACTTTAAAATTGCCAGTAATTGAGAATCCACTGCAGTCCTTGGGAAGTTGTTCTAGTGGTTAATTACCCTCACAGTTAAAAATTAGCATCCTATTTATAGCCTGATTTTTTTTCTAACTTCTGCTTGCAGCCACTGAATTTTATTAAGCCCTCCTCTGCAAAACAGAAGAGCCCACTGTTCAAGTATTGTTCCATGTTTTTTCTTCATTTCCATTTTTCTTTTCACTTCCATATATATAGAACAGTGCTGCAGTAATATGTTTTTTTATTTCCTGAGGTTGGACTACATTTGAAATGGATTTCAAGATTCTTGGGTGAAAATTGCTACAATACACAAAATTCAAAAAGATCTATTAATTATCCCTGTTTTCCCAGTGTGAGCTTTTGTACCTCCTGGCAGTGTACACCCAGCAGGTCTTCTCGCATCCTTTTGTCTTCTATTAATATTGATACTATTTTTCTAGGACTGACACCTGACAACTCTGTGGGGGAATTAAAACTCCCTGAGTGATAGTTAAGGGTTGAATGTCTGTTGTTGTGCATCTGGGGGAGTCACAGCTTTATTCCACAGTGAGATTTGCAGGTATCAGCAAAATTAGTTCCATTATCACTCTGCGTTTCCTCCTTCTTCCTTAGAAACAGTCGTGTGCATATTCAGTAATTGCATGTTGTAGAGGAACAATGATGACTGAGAAAGAAGAAAGCAGTGTTGATCACTAGCCATTTTATGATCTCCTTATGTATTGGGACATTTGGTGGCTGGTAATTACAGAGACTCCTGTGCTAACAATCCCGTTCTAAAACTGATCTTTTGAAACAGAACCAGATTCTGTGCATCAAAGGCTTTAATATGTATGTTTTCATCGGATTTATCCTGTGTTAAAAAAAGTGTTGACCTTAACAAAGGTCTGTGTTGTGCTTTATCAGCTATGGATGGTACCTGGATGTCTTTTCCCTCATGACCTGAAATTATCCAGAAATACACTGGCAGATGGATTTGAAAGCATCTGCTCCTTGCTTTCTTCCTGCTTCTTAGGAGCTCAAGGACTCGCTGTAAATTGGACATGGTGAAGGCAGTGTACAAGTAAACCCTAAAGCAAACAGACACGAAACTCTGGGTAGCGTTTCCAGATGTAACTGGTAGCTGGGCTTTGCAAGCACAGTGCTGTGTTGGCACTGATGCTCTCCTTGAAGACGGTGTCCTGCGCCGCCCGCCAGCGTGGGGTCAGCCTGGCCTTGGCTCGCTGCCGCTCTGCAAAGGCACCAGACAGGCTGGGAGGGTTTGGCTGTGCGGAGCTGGAAAGCTTTCTGGACATCAGATGGCAATGTTGACTTTGGAGGGCTTTTGCTTGCCAGCAGGTGTAGATGTTCAGTAAGATGGACGTTTTGGTTCCTGTTTGACTTCGTGTCCATGTGTGTTCGAACTGGGAAAGGACTGCAGAGATTTTTTTTTCCTGCAAGCTTTCATTGGATTTTTAAACAGACATGCTTTCTCGGTGTCTGCTCCTCCCACCGTTGTCACTTTAGCCCTTTTAAAGTACTTTTTCTTGTTGCAATCTTTCTGATAAAATTGTCAATGAAAAAGAGGAATTGTGGTATGTGACAGAATATTCACATTTTAAAGGTACACACCGGACTTTTCTTGGCAGTGACAGTTGAAACGTTTCTGTAGTCAGAAAATACAAACATATGGTCCACTTGATGCATATGCTGTAGCTGCAAAGGCTTGGGATTTTGCTCTTTGCGATCTGATTATTTCATGTGTTTTATTGACAAGAGGGGGATTTGCAGCACCTACCGCCCGGCCCCGAACCGGGGGGGGCCTCGGCTCCCTCGGCAGCCTTTGCAGTCACAGACCACGTAAAAGGGTTGGTGCTGAGCACCCAGTGCCCACGTGGGCTCACGGGGGGGGTTCCTTTGCACTGTCTCTAGTCTGGTCCCTTGGCTGGGCCCATGGTCAAAATTAACTTTTGGTGAGTGCTGTCTGATGTGTGCTTAAAATTCCTGCTTCAGCATTGTAAACCTGCCTGAAGACAATAGACAGACCCAATCTTCTGTGAAATAATTTATAAAGTTATTTGGTCTTTTTTTCTAGGTTTGCCTTCATTTCTCCACCCGTGAAATAAAAATACCAACCTTCCCTTTCTTTCAGCCTTTATCTGTGCTAATTCAAAGCTGTTCAGGGATGCTTTTGTGCCATATGTCTTCACAGTGGCAAGCAGAGGGGGGCTGTCAGTCTCAGCTGGGGGCCTGTATTACTACTCATTCTGTAGTAATACAAATAGTGGATAATATAATAATAATGCAGAAAGGAAAGTAAATACTCTTTATATGGAATAATTGAATATCACTGTGACATTGAACAATGACTCTTAAAAGGATGGAGGGAAGTCATGCTTTTTTCTTCCTTAATTACAGTTGAACTAAAATTACTATATTTAGTTATTTCTAAAGCTCCATTGTGTTTTGCTGTTTCTGAAAGAACACAGCGATTTGGATATGCATGCATTTTCCTCTCCAGATGTCTTATTGCATCTTGAATGTGGTTTTATATCTTCATATCCGCGATAATGGAAGCTTGGATTTCTTCACTGGCAGTGCGCAAGAAGGCCAATGATGCAGGTCAATATTAAAGAAATATTTTAAACAGTCTCTGGAGGCTTAGAATAGCTCTATCCCACTATTGCCAGTACTTTGTGTGTGGATGACTGTTCTAGCTTCCGTCCCTTTTGTTTATTTGGATTAACGAGTAACGTAGATGTTTTCAAGTCCCTGTAACACAGTCCTTTCTGTAAGGTATGGGAAAAGTTCTTGTCCTCTAGGATTGAATTCCCTGTTAAATTTCCAACAGTGGTGCTTTATTCACCCTCTCCAGCAAGTAAATTTTTAGGTGTTAAAATGAGCAGAGTGTACTGGATTTTGAGTGGTTTAAGAGTTCATATTGCCAGTTCACGCAAGAAATGGAAGGTGTCTTGCACAGAATCATTCTACAGCTTCCTCCACCTTGTCTAAATGGGGAAAATTCATTGATCTCCTGGTGTTCAAACCACGGCAGTCACAGGGGAGTGCTGTCCTGCTTCAACAGTAAGGCGTTTGCTCTGCTTTGCATTTAGCCCTTACCTCCCTACCTACAGTGAGCACTTGGGGTCTGAGCACTCTGTATTTTTGTGCCATTTGTTATACACATGTTCACAATTTGAGCTGGGGTGGTTGGCTAAGCAGACAGGACTCTCTTCCACTTTTGCCCATTACACTTTTGAAGATTGAAATCCATGACTTTACAAAGTGATGCACTTATTTCTTGCCCCTTTAAAAATAGATTTTATACAGAAATGATTGATGATTGTATGGCTTTCCATCAGCTCTTTTCTGGTGGACAAAAGCTGGTGTGCACACCATACATTCAAATTCACACTACTCAAAGGAGAGCTGTTGTACTTGCTGGCAAATGAGATGCTCGGGCTTCTCTTTTCCTGCTTATCTACCACCGTCCTTCAGTAAACATGTCCCTACCCAACATTCCCTGTCTGCTAAGCGTGTGATATTTTCTACTTCAAAGAAGTGTAACACAATGTAATGGTGGCAATATATTTTGAGATCCTTGCTTACCAGTTTGTCTCACTAAAGCTAAGGCGTTTAATAAGCTGTAAGACATGTTTTTGTCTTGCCAGCTTCTGTCTTCTGATAGCAAACTATATTCATATCAAAGAGTAGCTAATGTTAAGGGTTATATACATGAGAGCACCCTTCATGGGAGGCACGTAGAAATGATAACAAAAGTAGTTTGACACAAAGCTGCCTGAAAAGGGGAAATTCCTCTGCTCGCATCTTCGCTCTTACGTGCATTTCAATTTACACTACATCAAATTGGATTAGAGTCTGTTAATTCAATTAATGACTACATTGAAAGTTTGCCTTCACTCATAGCGAAAACAGGAGGGCAGATCCTAATAGCCTATGGATTTAATGACTGCAACTTTGAAGAGTGTTAAGCTAAAGTGAAGTTCAGAATGGCTTGTTAACTGGGTTTATTAGCTGTTGACCTTCCCTTTCAGCATAATAGTAGCAGCCAGACTGAAGAAAGCATTAACGTCCTCATTAGCATTTATCTAAAGATAGTCTGCTGCCCATTCCACAGTAAATTAGCTCAATCAGCCATAAAGAGCCTGAGAAACATTTTCTCACATACCTTTAATTCCTTTTCTTGCGCTCCCCCCGCTTTTTTTTTTTTTTTTTTTTTTTTTTTTACTTAGGCGAGTTCATTTTGTCCTATTTATTGAGAATGAAGCCTCAGGACAGTTGCATTTTAAGAAAGTGTTTCTACATGCTTAGATAATTAGAGACCTTCTGTGAGACAGCGTCATGGGAGTGGAATTAGAGCGTTTTCCTTCGCTTACCCTTTTGCAGAGGTTACTGATATCTTGCTTGTTTTCCAGTACAGTGATACAAAGCTTTTCTTCAAGATAGCGTGGCTGACTGCGCAGTTCTTTCTCAACAGAACAGTCTCTTTTGTATGTGTGAAAACTCTTGTGTTTTGAGGTGCAAAGTGCACTTGCAAAAGCTGATGTGCGGGTTTGACCCTTGCTAGTAACTGGCATTACAAAAAGCATGTTAATACTTGGGAATTCCATATGCTCGGCTTATAGAGACAACTGTGATTTATGAAATGCCCTGGCTTGACTGGGCTGCAGACAATAAACTTTTGTTATCTGCCATCCCCTCGATGCTGACCAGCAGTGTGCTTCTGGCATGGCTTTAAAGAACAGGGTTTGAGAGGAGAAGAGATTGGAAAGTGTCAAAGCCTGTTTACATTTGTCGCTTCCATAGGTGAAAGGATTTATCCCTTTAATATAGCAAGTTTTGTTCAATGTCAATAATTTATATAAAATTGATTGTGATCTTTCAGTAACTGAAGTGGCTCAGAGTCCCATCCTCTATCCTGCCCACAAATCTGATGCCTGATTTCTGAAAAATAATTTTTTTAAAAACCTATAACCCCCATAAAATGAAATTATTTTCTGGGACCTTTTATTATTCTATCTATTCATTCTGGAAGGATGCTAAGAATGTCAACCCCAGACCCAAAATATATTGGTTATTCAGCTTTGGTTATTCATATTAGGTAAGCGGGACATCTTTTCTGTTTACAGTCAAGAATGTAGTTACAGGTTGTGCTGTATCAAATCTTACATTATCTTTTTAAGTTTATTATAAACATTAATATAGGTTACTGTGATACTGAAATAAAAAGGTTAATAAACAGCATTTTCCTACTTTTTCAGTACATTGGACAAAACATTAGAGGTTAAGAGAAATTAAGAAAAAAAAAAAATTAAAAGGAGGCGAGGAAATCGGTGCCAGTTTAATTACCACTAGTATCCCTTATGATCCAGGTTGCTTTACAGCAATCTTCCTTTTTCAGCATTTTGTAAGAGCTCCTCTCAATTTTTTGACCTATTATGCAAAGTATCACATAAACTTCTTTTACAAGACTTCCTCAAAGCTTTTAAAACAGGTTGTAAGAGAAAAGCAAAAAAGCAATCTTGGTGCGGAGGAAGGAGGAGGAGGATGGAATGAAGACATGAAGGAGGAGGAAAGTATGAAACTGTTCTCTTGGCACAATAAGCATTAGCTATGGAGTCCTAAGCTTGTAGTTGCCTGAGCCTATAGCTTTGCCTAAATGGAGATGCCTCAGTTGTCCTTTGGCCCTGAGGCTGTGCTGCTCTTCTATTCTGAGCCCAGGGATACAACTCTGGTAGAGCAGGAATTTACCAAAAGTCTCAGTCCCTCTCTTCTCCTGTGAAACAGTAACATGGGCAGGAAGACTGAGAAATTGGGTTTATTTATGAAATTCCATAGGAATTTTTTATAAACAGTCTTTTTATTAAATGTCTGTCTACTGTAAACAGGTCTCTGCTTCCAGTACACCCTATCTTTAGGTTTTCTAAACCAGTAACTATTCAGAATTTTATGTCTGCTGTAATATTTCTTACAGTAATAATCAGAAGCTGAAAGTTTGACAGTCTCAACATAAATAGTTAAACGTACACATAGTCTCTAAAATTTGAGAGCTTGATCTTTCTAAGTACTTGTCCAGGTCTAGCAAAGTACTTAAGAATGTGCTTAATCTTAAGCTGCTGGGCAGCACCGTTAACTTCAACAAAACTCTCCCTGTATTTAAAGTTAAGCTTGTCCTGAAGGATTGTGCTGAACTGGAGCAGGAATACTTGGCATCTTGCAGGATAAAGCCATAAAAGCAGCCCAGTTTATTAAGGCAGCTCAGCTTTGTCAGCTGTCATTGGTTTTAAGAGGATTTCTGAATATAGTGATTTTCATTGCTTCTGGAGAATCCACTATGTTGGCTGCTGCTCTGTAGGTATTTCAACTGTGCTTGTGGAACCTACATATTTTGGTTCAGGAAAAATTACTTTAAATAAACTGGTGGAGGATTTTCATATAAATATAATGTCTATGTGACAGAAGCTGGAAGAATTTTCTTTCCTTAATGCAGAATCATGCTTTTGTGCTTTTTATTTGTGAAGATCAGAGTATGTAATCTGGTGATGGGTTTGAAATTTGTAACTCAAGAGGGGTATTTTGTTCTTGGTTTTGGGGGTTTTTGGCACCTGTTTAACCTATAATACATTTAGGTTTATGAGTCAGATTTATTTTAAAGAAGATTGCAGTGATGGTGAGGAAACAGGTGTGACATTGTTCTATCTTACAAAGTTACACAGCATGTAAAAACTGATTTAACAGGGATTAAATTCTCCTTCTGATAGGGATAGACACACGATGCAAAGCTCTGTTTTAGCTGTGAGCACTTAGGCTTGTCCCAGTGGAGCTTCCCAGGCTGAGGCCGAGGTGCTGGAGGTGGCCAGCAGCCAGCCAGGACACAGTGCCCCGTGGTCCCTGCAGCAGGCGACAGGGACTCCTCCTCCTCCTCGGGGCCTTTGCATGGGGTGGATTTCTGCCTGGGTGAGGAAGATGCCTGCAAACACCAGTATCGTTTGGCCTATAGCTCCACCAAGGCAGCTGCCGTTTGTACCGTCACAAAATCACTTTTCCAAAACTTGCTGACTGGCTCTGGACGATGCCTGTCACATCCCAAGCAGTCGCATACCACAGTGTTATGTTACGGTGTATGGAAAGGTTGAGAAAACATGAGATGGAGGCGAGCAGCTCCTTTTGGTGTGTGTTTTTAACTGTACACCGCTTTTTTTTCCTTAGATTGAAGGGAAACAATTTTGGAGCTGGGGAAAAGCTGGTCGGTAGCACCATCTGCAGGCTGCTAACCAGGACGGGCGCCGCACGCCACAGCACAAGTCCTGCACTTGCAGGGAAAATAAAGGAGAAAAGGCACCTGGAAGAAATGCAACATCAGGCACGCCTGTGCCAGGGCAAGCCGTCGGTTGTTTAGGGGTTTCGGTGGGTGCTTTCGCGTCCCGCAGCATCATCGTGCCTGGGGGAGGAGGGAAACGCGTGGAGCTGTGGCACTTCCCAGGGCTACAGGTGGGCGCGTGGTGACAGGCTGCTGTGCCAGGACTTTGCTGCCCGCAGGTGGAGGTCAGGACAATACCTGGAATTTGTCCTTAACCGCAGACCTGTCCCTCTTCCCTGTGCCAAGATGTCCCTTCGCTGTCCCAAATAGCTGAATTAGCTCTAAGCTGTGCTTTACTTGAGACTTTTTACCTCTGTGTGCCGAGGAAACCCTCTGAAGTTTAAACCTTGCTCTTTTAGTGTCTCTTAGGCAAGCATCCTCTGAGCTGTCACATCGTTTGCTGGAGTAAAAGACAATATGAGCACGTTCCTGTCAGGAGACAAAGTTACACTGTTTTCTCCATCCCTGCTTTGCTCCAGTGAGACCGGAGGCAGCTCCAGGTACGGGCAGGGCTGTGGGGGCCTGGCTGTGACGCTGCAGCTCGGTGCTTCGGGCTCCAGCGCATCCTCGAGTGGGGCCGTGGCTGGCTCCCAAACCCCACAGCCACGCGTAGAATGTGAGCACAAACATAGAGACAGCTCAAGGGGAGCCGATAAACCCGTCGTTAAACGTTGGCCCTTTCACCACGGGCAGCCCCGCGAGCTTTACGCCCGCCCAGAGCCCGGTGCCACATCCAGCGCTCGCTGCTGCCCTGGCGTCTCTCTCGCAGGGTTTGAGGTTTCTCCAGCTTTTTGCAGCAGATGGCACTCTTTAGTTCTGTTTCAAGCCCTCTCCTTCTGGAATTTTCTCTGGGAGAATCTGTTTTAAAGGAGCCTCACCGATTTCCCAGCCCTATTCTCCATGAGGCTTCATGAAAGCTTGTAAAAGGCCGTTGACTCTGTGAGGGAGCTGGCGGTGGCACGTGGGTCCTGCAGGGCCTTGGTGAGCCCAAGCGATGGGCTGGTCGTGCTTCTGCACAAATTCAGCTGGGTTTTTCCTCCTGCTTCTGTATCAGTAGCACTGACCACTTGGGAACCCAGTTCCTCCAGGATGTTTCTGGTTTCTTTGATCCACAGTGGAGAAGGGGAACCTTTCCACTTTCCTGACCCACCTTTATTTTACCAATCCCACCCAACTTGGTGTGTCAGAGCCCCGTCACAGTGTTTCAGTCAGTTACCTGAGAATTAAAAAGTGATGATGACAACAAACATCACTACCAGTTTCACAGTCTTTCTACACCACGGAGGGGAGAAAAATAGCAACTGCAAGCTAAATGAGCCATCACAAAAGGCTGTGGCATTGTTTTTACTTTATCTTCATGAATAAGGCTTATATTTAAAACAGATTCACTGCAAAAGAGCCATGATTGCAGGGGGTGACGTGAACCTCGTCACGCAAACCAGCAGGCACACTCTGTGCACGTTGCCGTCGCGTGTCGTCCCACCCCCCTCTCTCTGAGATGCTGTTGACCATAATTGTAGGACAGATTGCACAAAAGATTCACTTTGCAGCCGTCCTGGTGATTGGGCCAGGCAGGATGAGGGGACCGGTAATACGTGTCAATAAGGTACTTAGCTGAAGTGGCTGCTGAGCGGAGCAACATGAAAGGGTGGCATGTAGGGCTTGAGAGGCTGGGCTGCCTGGCTGCTAGGCAGAGGGACTGATGTTGTTCTGTTGGCTTTATACACTGAGATGTCTTCTGACCTTTGTATCAAAGCCATTTTTTTCACAAACCTGAATAAAACGTATGGAAAGCAGGCATCAACCCTGGGATTGGGAGAAGTTGTGCTCCATGCTGTATGACATGCTGATCTCTGGCACAGCAGGTATCGCTGTGCAGAATTCTGCCCCATGTTTTGTTTCAGAGGTCACTACTTCCACAGAACCAAAATTTTGCATTAAAATCAGATAAATCTGTGTTTGCATGCATTTACAGAGATTATATTTCAGGGAAGATCAAAGTTTTCCAGCCCTTACTTTATGTATCTGCCTATAGGAGGAAGAGTTTGACTGATGTCATTTTTTTGGGTTCTTTATGTGTTTGTTTTTTATTGTTGTCTTCTCTTAGATGGGATGCTCAGTTGGTTTTTACTAATTACAACATGGTTGCTTTTCTGAGCAGAAACTGCTATCCATGGAAGTACACGACAAGATGTCTCTCCTCCATAAATCAGGCCCAGGATTTTATTAGACTGTTTATGTAACCTTAGTTTATGTGCTATAATTCTTTGCTGTGTTGCCTAGAGTAATTCCCAAAGAGGATGTTTGTTCTTCTTGCTTGTAAATTCTTTAGTGCAGGCTTTTCTTGTGACATCTTTGCCTTCCTTCACTTCCTTTTTCCTCTTTCTTGGGTAACACTTGGTAGCATAGTGGGAAGGAATAGCTTTTTAGTTAACCTTATTGCATTATTTTTCTTTTTAATACACATGAGGAAACTTTCAAAGTCTCTAATCAAACAAACCCTAGTACTGTTCTTACATGGAAGGTGTCCTTCTTTCTAGATACCTTTGAGTGGGCCAACTTTGTTTTGGTCAGATCACGTCTAGGTAAGATAAGTAGTAATAATTAAATATCTGATGATTTCACAGGGCACAAAGCACAAGGTAAATGGGCAGTATAGCACAGGTTTTCCATATGAGGTCTTGTGAAAGCAATATATCTGCATGTAACTTCTGAAATCAGGAGGACTTCTTAGGGGCTTTAGCTGAAGAATGTTCCATCTGTTTATAAAACCGTAGCCTAATACATCTGATAAAAATCAACTGTACCTCTTTTCTGAAATCATTGCATGGCCACATGCAGCGTTTTTTGACATAAATCTACAGAGCTGTAATGGAAATCACTAAAGCAGTGCTTGGGGGGAGAATGCAGGCATCTCCCCTTCTGCCTGTGCCCCGTGAGCATGCTAGCTAAGAGAGTTTCACATCCTTTTCATTTCAGGCCTGCTGCTGAGGCTCCCATTAATGCAGTGTGCTGGTGTAGCTCCGATGCTGACCTTGCCTGCACATCACTGGGCCAAGGCACTGCCAGCATCTGTCCTGACCAGATATCTCTTTCTGCTGAATTAACATCACAACCTGGGATGAACATTAATTTTTTCCCTCTCAAGATTATCTGAATTTGCTAGTGAACCAAAATGTCTGCCATATTATAAATCCTTTGGAATGCTGAAATTGTATATTTTTTTCCCCCATACAAAAAAAATTAATTAGCATCTCGATTCTTTGGAGTTATGGAGTAGCATGGGGGTGTTATCTCAAGTGCCACTTGGCTAAACCACCTCTCCCCCACGTATGACTGTATTATTTAATGTTAATTTTCTAACTGTGGCTGCCTCTGTCTTCAGACACTGCCTCTGATCTGTTTCTCCTTTCCTCTCTCTTACCTCCCTCTATCCTTTCTCCTGCACAATCTTCCATCAGTACCCCTTTTTTGAAGGTAGGCACTTCTGCCAGAGGCAGCAAATTCCCATTGTGGTGCCTCTTCAAAATCTGCACTATGCACTATGCGCTAAAACTTGCTTTTGTTCTCCTTTTAATTTTTTTCCATGACTAATTTGACCAAATTTAATCAATTGTAAATGAAGCAGGGGAGGAGAATAGTACGTGTCTATTTGATATTGTTGTCCTGAGGCCGAGCCAGACCCTGTTGTGAAGAAGTGGCAGTCCTTCAGAGAACCATTATGGCTTACAGGAATCTGTAGCATATTTCACGACAGCCTGCTTTGTCTCTCTTTTCTCTCCCCCCACCTCTGTAAACATATGAAAGAAACATGAGAGAGCATTAAACCACAGAAGACAAATCATGGTCAGAATAAATATACTGTTTGCTAGCAAACTTAAAAATACGCTTGTGGATTCTAATAGCTGTAGGCAAGAGTTGGATATTTATTGCAACCAAGGCTTACTGTGGTTTATTATGTTTATAAAACAGTTTAATACTACTTTTCTTTTAAAATGAGTTTTTAATTTAGAATAATTTTTTAGGATTTGTTTCCAGAGTACAGATGGCTGATCGCTGCGGGGGTGCGGGGTGAGAGGGAGAAATGTGCTTGTGGGTGTGTTTTAAAAGCGCTCCCAGATGGAGTGTATTGAATGAAATTTAAACCATTGCCCTGTGAACTACAAGTGTGATAAATATAATCAGTCAATCCACGAAACCACTGTGGAGGGAGGGGGGAGCAGATTGATAGGCATGCGGTGGGGAGGGAGGTGGGTCACACAGCGTGGCTGCCAGGGTCACGGCATAGCAGCGTCTCCATCGTGGACTTCTCTTATGGAGGGGTTACCTGATCTGCACCAACGTGCTAATGGCATCGCCCACCTCATCTGTAACCCATTCCAGTCCCTCAAATCCTCCAAGGGCAGTATTCACATAGAAGGGCTGAAAAAGGGGAGAATTCATGCCAAAAAGAGGGTCTGGCTGCTGGAAGTACCGAGCTCTTTGAGAATTTTTCATTTACTCAGTCTTAATTACTTTCTAAGTGTAAGAGTTTACAGATATCACTGTTCTCTTCCAGAGTTTAGTGTAGTCCAGTATTCTAAACACCACAGATTTCCTTAGAAGGATTTGTTTGTATAGCTTCTTTCCATGTTTGAGATATGTAAGCCACACTGAATAAACTGTGCACAGATTTTTTTGGACAATACAACAGAACAGGTGAGGGAAATGGAGTGAATTTTAATTGCTCCAAAGTTCTGAGATCTTCCAGGCTCTGGGAAACAATTTTCAGCTAAAAATGATCTATGGGCCTTGAGCTGTAGTGTGGGAAAGTATGTCTGTGTCCTGACTTAGAGATGTACGGTGCAACATTCCCCTCTGCTAAACTGTAGAACACGGTGTAAGATGGACACTTGGTTTCTCTTCTTTCATTACAAACACGTAGCAGCTCAGCCTCCTTGGCTCCCTTCCTGCCAACTTCCATCAAAAATAAAGTCATCTCTGCCCTGGCTGGGATAAATGTCTGGCCGGCTCATTTTACAAAAGGATATGCTTTGAGCAGGGCTTATTAGAAAGGTGACAGTTTGTTTTTTCCTGGCCAATACAAGTTTAAGGCCATGTCCACACTCGCAAAATTTGGCACGTTTTCTCCTGCGTTGTCCTTCTACCATGCTTTCATCATGCCTAATGTCTATATATAAACATGCCCAGATAGGCTTCCAGACTTTCACACTGCCATTTGGATTAGATATGCTTCAAGCAAGACTTGCTAGTGCTCACTTGCACGGTGTCAGCATGGACAGAAATTGCTGGCACGGTGGCTGCAGTCGTACAACTGCTCCTGCCGTTGGGGTTGGGCTGCCCAGTGCCCCGCCGGTGGCTGCTCCGCTCCCCTGCCCGTCGGGCAGCTTGGCTGGGAGCCGCTTCGCTGAAGGCGAGCACTGCATGTGCACACACCGTGAAGCTCATTTGTGTGCCTCTTTCTTCCGGCGACTGCCTTTGTTCTGCTGCTAGCACCCGTGTGTTTTGGGGGAGGCACACTCAGAGCTGTGTGCCAGCTGGCCGGAGACGAGCGTGCAGGCACCGGTGGTGCTCTGGAGAGCTGGTACCCAGTGCCAAGCGAGCGCAGTCATTTAGATCACTTGATATGTTTGCAAGAGACCAACAGAGATACAAGCCTCACTTTGGGCAACTAACACTTCCAGAAGATGATAAGGGAGATGTACAATCTGGTACAGCAAGGATATGCAACAGCACTGGTGGTTGAAATGGACTTCATCTGATGAGTCAAATCGTTGAAAATCCCAGCAGATCAGGGTGGGGGATAACAGGAGGACACTTCTTGGTGTACGTGTGGGTAGGATAAAGACAAGTGCGTAGTGTTCCAAAGTGATGGCTAAGTTTCTGAGCTGAGATGCAAGATGTTTCCTCGACGTCGTGGTCTATTTGAAAGGATTCAACCAACAGTGGTATAGCAATGAGCAGGGAATAGCTGGATTAAAACAGGGGAGTTAGCAAATGAGAGGGCTTCTGCTTCAAGTACATATGTTGCTGTTGATAAATAGAAATGCAGACTCAAAGCCTAGAAGTAGCTTTCCATGTTGTCATGGAGCTGTCACTCGCATTTGTAAAAGAATGCGTATCATATGAGGACAAGGGTGCTCGTGTGACAGAGAGCATCATCACAGTTGGCATTCTTGTGGGTAATATCATTAATAAGTCTAATTGCATTGTAGGGCTTCAGTTTCCTATGCCAAATGCTATTTCTCAATGGCTCTATCAATTACTGTTGTGTACTAACTGCCTGGTGCAGCCATGTTAGGCAAGAGTGAAGTAGGTATTCTTTAATTGTGGAGAAGCAAACCTGCCCTCCGGGTGAACACAATCCTTGCTATATTAATAGATTTAAACCTGTAAAGACCTATAAACAAACTTTGTAAAGGACTACTCTATATATGTAAAGTGAGCTTAAGGTAGTAGCCATAATCAGAAGAATCCATTCTTAAAACCTAATAAGGGATGTTAGGTTCTACATACATTAAAACTAGAATTTAGCGTAAGTCTATTTAACAAATCAAATTGTCTAGTAAGACATGTAACACAGAAACAGTAAGCTTTCTATAACAACAGTTTCAGCATGCCTTTGGTTTATTTTGGCCTTTACACAGTTTATGCACAGAATCTCTGGATTATTGTTACCAGTATTGGTAATTTCTCTTGCAGCATTCTTGGGTGGAGCTCGGTTTTGGTGGGATAAGAAAGCAGTCACCTATGCTGTTCTTATTTCATTTAAAAGAATTCTTCATTGCATTCAAACTTATTTTTCAAAGAGTAAATTCTGCTAACTGTTGATGAAAATTCAAGCTATGAGATTTGTAGCTCCATAGACAATCAAACTAAGGCACTGGATAGCTGCAGTATTTATCCATAAAACAAAAAGATCTAGAGGATTAGCTCTAAACTCTAAACCTGATTCTAATTTGCTTTATGAGCCTTAGTTTTTCCCATGTGTAAAATGGAGATATCTCTTTGGTGAGTGGAGCTTTGATCAAGCAGACACCTGTGTGAGTTCCATAGTCATTCCCCCACTCTGCATCAAACCTTTCCCTGTGCTCCTGAGACAAAAGATGCAGCTCCACTTCTCTCCCGCGTCAGATGTAAACAGCAGGATCTCTCATCTGCAAACAGGTAGAGTTCTTAGAAAAGCAGAGTTACCATATGGAGAACAAGCAGTCCATGTGTTTTCGTAGTAATAGATGCTTCAGTCTGTGCCTGCACATCTTGGGTCGGCCTTTTCTTTCGCCCTTTCGTATGCCTTGCCTCTTTGGGTACAGCCTGGTCCCTTGCGCTTCCTTCTGTCTCACATAGCCTTCCTGAATCTGATGTAAGATGCTTTTTTCCTCTTTTACCAAGGTCTCTTGATTTGTCTTCATTTTGTTTTAAACTCTGAAACACTCGTAATGCAATTGTAGAGCTAAATAAACACTGTATTATGTTTGGGGATATTGCTTTCAGGAAAAATGGTCCAGTGCACAAATTGATAGTGGAGTATATTGCACTTAAGAAAGATAGACTGTGCACTTACTGTTTGCTAGAGAAAAGACTGCAGGAAGTTTCATTCTTTTTCTTTATGTTTTTCATGTTTAGATTTTTACTCATTTATTTTTGGAATATGTGTGTGCTGTGTAAAATATCAACACTGATAAAGACATTGTATTTTAGAAAACACATGTTGTCATCTCCATCATTTTCCAACTCGCTTCCTGCAGGAAATCCTTGAGAAGTCTAAAGTGATCCCATCTCCTTCCTTTTTTTTTTTTTTTTCTTTTTTTTTAAGGTTACTGCTATGCCTTTTTAGAAAAAAAAAAAAAGCAACAGGTTTCTTGTGATCTCAGTACCAGTGAAAATGAATAGTAGGGCTTTTCACTGGCTGCCTTTTATCTTGTCTGTAAAGTGGTGTTAGTGACAAAAGGGAGAAGACGGCGACCAGTTTCCTTTCTACTGCCGTTGTTTCTCTTTCCTAACTTTTTTTTTTTCTTTTTTACCTAGCCACCTGTCTGTCTTTTGATTATAAGGTCCTTAGAAGCAGAGGCTGTGCTTCCTTGAATGTCTGGAAATGAGACATCATATTGTGAGTGCTACCACAAAGAAACAACAGAAACAAAACAAAACCAAAAAAGGGATCAATTTACATACTGTGTCACACAAGTCTACTGTACTCCACTTCCAAGTCAAGTGTGACTTCGAAGAAGATATGAAGAGAGGGGACAGGTAATGAGAGGGATTTAAAGACACACAGCTATGTAGATAGCAGTTCCCTGGGTGGAGTTGTACCTGGGAAAATAATAGATCCAAGATTTCTAGTTCTTCAAGCGTGAGTCTGTACTGCTTGATCAAGGACTAGATGTATTATTTGAAGTAGTAGCAGGCTCATAAATCTCCATTTTCTGGTTGCTTTAGGGATCCATACTTACCTGGTGTAACACTTAGGTACTCGCATAAACAGCAATGTAAAAGCTGGAAGTCAGTGCTGAAAGTGCACCCTCCAGAGAAAATATTCATTTGTGGCTAAAACCAATAGAGTATTACTTATCCATAGCATGTAGTATTCTAGCAAGCTAGCAGTCTCCCTCCTTCCCCTTGCAAACAACTCCTGGTTGTTAGCAGGCATATACAAACTTGATTTTAATGTATTGGCCCTTGAAAAAAACCCAAGAATATTTGCATGATTTTGGATTCAGCCCTTTCATTTATTCTTCTCAAAGTTTTTTGTTCTGAGAAGTCCAGAACTGTGGTCCCAAGAGTCCAACAAATGTAATTCACCCTACAACCTCATGAGGTTCTTCGTGAATTTTTAAGGTAGAGATTTCCAATGTCCCAGCAGCTTGTGAGCACACGTCCCCGCTGGAAGTTAATGAGACCTTTGCTTTCAGGCTTCATCTTCCTTCCTAAGAATGTCACCATTTATATTACTCCTAAAGAGTTATTGGAAAGGAAGCGTGGCATAGTCTCAAATTGCAACAGCAAGACAGCTAGAAGAACTTGACTGATGGTCAAAAGGAGCCAGAAATCCCTTTTGCACACACAAAAGAAGGGAGTTGTCTCTGCCTGCCCACCTGGAACCACAGCATCCCAAGCACTGCTGCACTGCACAAGGTTGGGTAAACCATCACTTCATGGTGGTTTTAAATCCTTCATCCTGCTTTCATGGTCTCAAAAAAATTAATAATATAGCCTGGATCCTTGCAGACTCTCTCCTGTCTTCGCTGTCTTCTGTGCTGGGAGCTCTGGTAATCAGTTGGTTTTGTCTTTTTGCCCATTGTAGATAAAGACACATGAGCCGAGTGCCCGAATGCATAACTCAAGTAGTTCTGTTGTTTGAGCTGCAGTGGTCCACGGATATAATGAGGCAAGGGTTGTAAGGAGAGATAATATCTTGTGCTAGAATAATTCAAAGCTGTTTTTTATTATGGCTCTTTTCACTTGTGCTTCTGCCTCATACAAAGAGTTGCCAACGAAGGCCAGGCACTGCAGCTGAAGAATTGCTGCCTTTCACCTCTGCCAGTCTTACCTTGAATAAAGAATAGACCTTGCAGCTCCAGAGCCCGGTATAAATCAGGGGGGCTTTATTGAAGCTAAATGCATGTGAATGTTCATAATGTGATGTTCTTAACAAAGTCTGTTTCTTTTGAGTAGGTTCCATTATAACTTATAATGGGTAGGAGAAAACTGCTTAAGTAGAAATGCATGTTTTTATCATTAACGTTCGTAGCTAAGCATAGTTTACTAGAAGAACTAGATGTACTTTCACATCTTAATTCTTTCTCTCCATCATTTTCTGTCAGAATTCACTATGTTCACCCTTACTGTGGCTTTATTATCTGGCTGCTAAAATTAAAATCATACTGATGATAACTGATTTTCTGGTGGTTGTGATGACAGATCTGTGATGTTTAGAGGTTTGCATTCTTGCCCTCCCTCTGAGTTCCCCCTCCCCTAAGGGGTGTCCGTGCCAAAGAACAAGCTCGCTGCCTACGGCACTCATCGTTGAACCTTCAGATCAACCAGTTAATATTCAAAACATTTTCTATTTAAATTAAAAACTTACTGCTTCTTAATCTCCCTGTTCCCCACAAAAATCTCAGGCTCAACCTCTTATGCTCCAAATCTAAACCCAAAGGGTAAATGATCTTTACTGTTAGAAACTAATCAGATGCAGGAATTTACTTAATACCGAAATTTTTGAAATAGATCTCTCCAATAATAAAAACGGAGAGCCTCAAAACACTTTTGTGCTTTTTGAAGTCTTAGCAGAAGGTATCAATAGACATCTTCTGCGGTAAGGATTTAGCCTAAATTTATTGAAATCCATCTATTAGGCCCAAGTGTGTCAACTTCTGGGGGCAGCTGGTCCCCTGTATTATTTATGTCTCTTTGAAAATCTCAGATATACTCTCAGATTTATGAAACAGAATTTTATTTTGGCAACTGTCCCATGTTTATGCTGCTCCTATGCCGTGTATTTCTATACTAGATAACTTGGTAGAAATACTGTCCACTGGACTGCTAGGTTAATGAAGTGCAGTGTCACTGAATAAAGGTATTTCCTTCATGGATGGATTTGAAAAACCCACCAAGGATAGTTTAATGGTGGCACTGTATATTTCCCTAAAAAGGCTTTATAGAGGAGATGGCTTATTGAGTAGCATTAAGTAAATTGGGAGGGAGAACTGAAAATTTCAGAATGTTTAAACTTGTTTTCTTACCTTAGCGTTCAGAAGCAAATTGCTTTTGTTTTAATCTTTTTTTCCAATCCTTCCTCTCACACCTGATCTTCCTTTCTTGCCCTATGCCCAGTAGCAGTGAAGAAGGACATAAAGAAATGTTAGTGGGGGGATTTTTAAAAAAAGAAGGGGAAATTTTGAGAACCAGAAAGTTTGGTGTGTGTTACTGGCCCTACCTGCTTGTTTAGTAACTCTCAGAAATGCCGAAGTATAGGTAGCCCTTCATCCAATACCTGCTTGTGGCTCTGTGTAGGCCTCCCAAACAGCTGAAAATTCAAGTGGTGGTATGTGTGTCCAAAACTGCCTTTCTTAAGGTCTTGCTTTACCTTCTGGATGCAAGAGAAAAGTCAGAACGTGGTGAACGAAACTGCTGATTCAGCGAACTAAGGTGTGCAGATACAGACGTGCGCTGAGGACCCGCTGCCTGTTGGCATCAAAGCACTCACGAGGGTACAAATTGCACATGGCAGAGGGGCTCAAGGTGCCTTCTCCTCTGGGCATGTCAGGAGGGAAACACGGGTTTTGGCTAAAGCACAGAGTCAAGGGTTGCCTATGGGCAGTTAATCTCCTTCACTGTGGATGCAGGTATTTAATACTTGTAAGTGCCAGGCTGTAAGGGGATTATAGACTGGGAGGGAGAGGAGAACAGATTAAAGTTACAACATGCTTAAAACTCCCAATACAGAATTGGCTCTGCTTTGGGGGACTGGGGAGGTGGGGAGAGTCGAACGGAGACAAAATAACATATTTTGCTTTCTTTTCATTACTGCTTTTATGGGCTTTTTTCCTCCTCAACCACTTCCTCCAATGAAAGAGTATTTTTTTCATCAGGAATTTCTCCATGCCTTCTTTGGGGAATAGCAGTATTTTTCTCCATCCCTCTAATCCACTTCCCCCCTCTGCCTGTATTTCACACCTCTGAGAAAATCCAAAGGCACTTCGTTCCCTACCCCTTGTCAGTTGGTTAAAAGTGTCATCAGGGAATATAACCAAAAGCTGTTCTGCACCAGAAGGACAAAGCCTCTCTGCAGCTCTGTTTTGCTCCTTGACTCCCAAAGCAGTTAAGTCCCAGGCTTTCATTTCCCAGCCTGGCTGAGCACTGTGCACTGTGTCACTGGGAGATTCCTTAACCTACTCAGGCAATTAACATCCCTCCTTTGCAGGGTTTCCATTAGGTCTTTCAGCACTTGAAAGGGCTGTAAGTTCACTGCTGGAATGTCAGCATAAGGTTTTAATTTTGGAGTCGTAATGGGAAATACGTCTATAGAGCTTTGACCAGAAAAGGGTTAACGTGACAGACACAGACTTCTCATAGAGTAAAGCAGGAAAAACTATTTCCATCATGGTAAATAAAAGTGCATTAAAAAGACATTTAGTCATGGGAATAAAAGCTAAAGAAACACATGCTACATTGGGATGGTTTATATTAGTGTCATTAACTCCTATGTTTTGGAATAACTCCCAGATGAAGGATTATGCTGAAAGTAGGAATTAATGGCACTAATGTAAGCCATTCCGTGTAGTGTGCATTTATACCTTTGATTTTAGAGGCATGCAGTGAGCAGGCAGTAACGCAGTGAAGCTGTGCATTGTACAGATCATGAGTCAAAGTTAGTATGAACCAGCCTTGCTTTGGGCCAAGGGAGCTTTATCCTGTAGACTTAAGACAGCTGGAAGGAGGTTGGAAAATCCTTAAGTAACCTTGTGTAACCTACCATGAAGGTCTTGAGCTTCTCAGAAATTGGTCACCCTAATGCAGAGTAAAATTCAGTGTAGAGTGCTTTACCAATATTGGGGTAGCCTGCAGACTATAGCAATGACTGAAAAGGCCTTTCCCAAAATTCTTAAAATTGTTTGCAACATAAAATGAGCAAGCTTCCAGGGAGACCTTTCAAGCAAAGGAACATTGGTATCAGTGATGGAGCATGACTGAGCTCCTTGGCTGGTGCAGAGGGAGCAGTAGCAGTTGGCTCCTTTCACTGACAGATCTGCTCCTTTGGGGAGTTTTAGGCCCATAATTTTTCTGAGAAGTTTTGAGTTCAAAGCTGATTTGTTCTCTAGACTGTCAGTTCTCCTATGGAAGTAATGTATAGAGCATCAATAAGTGAGTAGATGCTTATTTTCTTACGCTATTTTTTTTTTTCTTTTTTAATTGCTTCACTCTCTTCACTGATTATTTTATCACTGTTTAGGGTGGGACATTGAAAAGTATTTGAGCAATTTAGAAGCAAAATTTACAAGAAACTTCCACCCTAGTGAAAATCCCATCTGTAGTATTTGTATTGCCCTGCTATCCATTATGGATGCCATAGTAACATTTTATAAAACACCATCTCTTGAGCACAGAGCCTGTAAGCCCCAAGTACTGATAGTTCTGCCTTTCTTGGACCTCCTGCAGATGTGCTCCTACCCTCAGCACCCTGGGGTCCCTCAGAAGGAGAGGTCAGGAGGAAGATCCCACTCTGCGCCCTCTAGCAGCCTCCCTGGTTCATATGGGTGTTTGGGGGAGGCACGTCGAAGGCGTTTGCTCTGCGACCTGCTTCATGCTGCAGAGACGGGCGTTGAAAATCCCGGGGTATACACATTCCTGCTGTCTCACATCACTCCAACCAACGAACCAGATATTATGCAGAAAAGGGGTTGTAGTTTATAGATAAAACTTCAGTGGGGGTGTTTGGAGAGTTACGATTGCCAAGTATTTCTGCCATTACGAACTTCTGCTAGTTGCTTAAAATTTATGATAATATTGCAATTGGGAGGAAAAAAACGGTCTTGAGCATTATTTATTTCTTTGTTTAAAATAGGTTTGTAACTAGTGATTCAGTTGTTTTGGATGCGCAGAAAAACACATCGATACTTTCTTTTTTTAAATCTAGACCTGGTGTCCCCGTGCTTTCTGCTAGAATTGTGAAAAGTCTAACGTAATGGAAGACACGTGCTCAAGTCTGTGTTGTTATTTTAAAAGTTGAGGATTTGATTATAGAGGGGTACACCAAAAAAGCGGAGCCTTAATTTTTATGAATGTGCTAACTTTAACAGGGAATCCAAGACATTTTTGTTTTAAACTGTGGTGTTTCTTGGTTCATACCCAGTTTCAGATAAATCCAATTTTAGTTCTTCCCCTTATCCTTCCTGAAAGTTTGAGGTACGTACACAAGTCGATTCCCAGTAGGAATCTCATCTGACTTTGGCATTACCATCTAATACCTACAGAGGCATTAGATATAGATCTTTATAGATCTACATAAATCTTTACAAATCATGTAGTCTGGGTGTCGGAGCCCGTAAAATCTCTCCTGCAATGATTGCAGTGTCAGTGGTGAGGCTAGAGAGGAGTGTACCTTTTAGTACTAATTCCTCCTGTCCTCTTCCTTTTTCTTGTTCATTTGAGTAAAAGGAAATCATAAAGAATCCTCTCTCAGCATTACAGTTGTATGTGTTTTATTTTGTTGATCTGTCTGCTTATAATAAGCATACCCATATGTGAAACTGCACAATTATGTGTTTTGATTAACTTCAGTTGGTCTAACTAAACTTTGAAATGGAAACTAACTTTGCTAAAAGCAGAAATCTTCTTAGTTTCCGGACTAATCCTGGAATTACACACTGGATTTGCTTCATGGAAATAAGTGTGCTTAAAAAATTACCTCTGCTAAGTAGGTTTGCATTGTTTGAAGAGACCCAGGAATAGTAACTGACTTTAACCCTTTCCATCTGCCAGTATCCTTTGTCCTAGGGAACGGAGGGCGTTAAGGTCGGTGTAGCTCATGCGTGCTAAGGTAGGTGTGCACACCACCACATCATCGTCTTTGAGCTCGCTTTCACTCAGGACCAGCCATTCTGTACAAGATGATTAGAAGGAATTAGGAGTACAAACTAGCTTCACTAAAAACCCAGCATTTGGGGTGTGTTGATGTGATGGTTGCTGTGGGCTTCATGCAGGCTGCATGACGTAGGGCAGGTGGTGAGATTGTGTTCAGTGCACTTCCCAGATTTGCGGATTCATGAGGTCGTGCTCAAAAGTGTAGGAGCTTTAGTGCATGTGCAGCTTGTCTGTGTGTTAGTGTTGGGTATAATCAGAACATCCCTTTGCTGGCTCTGAGTTATAGATGCCTACCTTTGAGATGAATGTGTCTCCTCAGTGAAAATGGCTGAAAGGCCACTGGTAAGGTATCTTGGGCTAAAGGTCTTTTAGAGGGAAGAGTGCTGCTGATCACAGTGACAGGCAGCGTGTTGTGGAAGCTGCTGGGGCTGCCATGGCCTGTACTTGTGTGTAGCCTTACACTGATGCACGGGGCGATCCCATAAGACTTACAGAAGGGTTGTAAAAGCCTTTTGCTTCATGGACAGGCCAGGATGTGTTTGGGTAGGGACCTCCTACTTGACATAGGCACTAGAACTGTGAAGGGAATAAAAATCTTACACTGAACATGTATCAGCTCAGGAGAGACAGACTTTGTCTCTGTTTTAGACTCAGTCTGTCCGCAGAGAGCTCTTTTCTCTGCCTCATTACCCCATTTGTGAAGCACCTATAAATTCTGCTGCTTTTCCTTACTGGGATTTTGTGTTGTTTAATTCATTTATGCTTGTGATAGCCTCAGATAGTGCAATGAGGAGTCCATGTAGGTTCAATAAATAAGTGATGAATATGATTATTTCTCTTCTGCTTGAATATTTACAAGGCTGTGTTCTTTTGTGCACCATATTTAGTGCAGAATTTGTAATGAATTGTGTTGCAGCAGGTTTTTCAGTGGCTTCAGAAAGGTCAGGGTGAGTTAATTTTTTCGCTGTATCATTTATGTCTGTTTTGCTCTGACTTTGAGGTAGAACTGGTTTTGCTGAGTGGTGACTAAACGCCAAAAGTGTGTGTTCAGTTCTGAGTTCAGCTTCACTTCTTCCCCTTAAACATATAATTATTCAGAATTGAATTTGGAGATGAGTAGTTTACTTTTGGATGATCTTATACTACAGCCTTAGTACATCCTCCTTCTCAAATGTCCGTCATCCTAGAGAAAATGGCTTCACATTTTGCTGTTGTTTTATCAAATATTTTAATGGTTAAGAGCATCCTGTCAGAGTTTCTCAGTGTCAATACCTTCCCCCACCATTAAGCACTTGAGAGGGGGAGGGAAGGAGGGAATATATATGTATAATTTTAGAATACCGTATGTACATACTGACATTTACCACTGTATCCTCAAAAAGCGAGCAGAGATTCGAGCATCAAACGGCTCTGCCTGTACAGCTCTTGCTAGGCATGCTTAGCTCAAGGAATGAAAGATTCTGAACATCTTCAATATTTATGCTTCACAAGGCAGTTATCCTCAGTTATCCTTTTAGCAAGTCCCATTTCTCCATGTTCTGTCATGGGCTCATTTATACTAGGCTGATTTAGTGCTAACTGGGGAGATTAGATTGCCCTGCTTGATGCTGTCAGCTAAAACTGAGTCAGTGTCTGTATACTGTGGCCCAATTGCTCAGAGAACCTTACCCTTTTCTGTATTGCTCATTCTATTAGATACAAAAGCCTTTCTCACCCGGCTTTTGTGCTGGGGTCAATTAGCTCCTGAAATAGCTCATATAACACAAATAATAATGGCAGCACTAATCCTTTGGGCAAGCTCTATACAATGGCCACTTCTGGCCCGGAGGACAAAGAGAGCTGTTTATCTTCACTGCACACAGTCTCCAGGACTTTGCCCAGTCATTTGCGGAATAATTTATTATCACAGAGGTCATAGGTGGTTTGCACTGGAAGAGATTTTCTACCTTGCCACCATATGGGATGTCCTTGTCTTACTCCTATAGGATTGAGCAGTGCTTCAGGTGAATTGGAACACAAATATATATGTTCAAATAATGCTATCTTAGGTAAACAAGGACTTGAAAGACGTTTGAAGTGAAGACTGACACAGCACATTTAATGGTCCTTCTTGTGTACGCAGGAGTGATGCCTCCTGTAAGCTGCCCCCCAGCCTGAAGCTCCCACAATAACCGTCGCATCAGAGTGTTTCAACATGGGAAAATCAGCCTTGAGACTGAGAGTCTGGCTGTACAGTTATTGTGTCCACGCTCCAACACTCAAAATAACTTGATCTTTGTCTATTTTGCCCTTACAAATGATATTTTAAATGAAAGAAATTAACTGCTAGACTAAATCAATAATAAGGGTTTGCTGTATGTCCACAGAAGGAAAAAAGTTGCTCCTATTCTAGGATTCTGTAGGTTAAAACTCCCTTCGAGTTGCATTTTTTATATTTGAGTATTCAAATTGTTTAGAAGGGGGCAGGAATGGAAATGCTGGCAGACCTTACACTACAAGTTAACCTTCCTGGGCATAAATGAGCTTCACTCCATAGGAGTGGGGAGGTGTCAACTTCATCTTAAATATTTCTGCTGGCCTTTTAGCACCATAATTAGCTAACAGAAGTGAACATCATATCCAGATAATATCTATTGCTCTTCCCATCGCAGGAAGTTTTGAGCTGTGGTTCTGCTACAGGAATCTAGCATGCATATAGGGCAGGAGAGAGGTTATTTATAGACCTGAAACATGAAGACAGCACCTCCCAGTAAGCACTTTTCCGGACTCACATATCTGTTCATTTCACCTATTGTTCATTTGCTTTTCCTTGCAGTTGTTTTTTTCTGACAGAATGCCATGCATTCTCATTACACACCGACGCATAATGTACCAGCATTACTGGCCTAGTTACTTTGGATTTCTATTGCCTTTTCGTTTATTTGGGTTGTGTGAGTTTTTAATTATTTTTTTTTTTTGTAGGTGTCCTCCATCTCATGCTCCAGGAAGCCTCATGGCTTCCAAGAAGTTGTTTTAGGTGGCTTTGAGGGGCAGTAGCTCATGAGTTCCCGAGGCCTGAGCTTTCTGTGGGATTTCTGTAGGACCAAACCATCCAAGGCACTGCAGACCCCGTGTGTGCTGGGAACTGCTGTAGCCAGGGGCATCAGCAAATTGGTGGGGTCACGAGAAGGGAAGCATGATGACTTTTAAAAAGTTCCTTTCCAGTGTTAATCAGTGTTACACCAATTAGAGATCATCCTTGCTGGGAATTTGGATAGGGTATGTGTTGCCTTTCTGCCTCTGCTCTTTCTCTTATCTTTCTAGAGTGCCATATGAATTGGTTCTGATGACTTTTATTTCCACAGTTTCTCTCCCCGTGCTTTCTCCAGTCTAGTTTTGCCAGATTTTTTCCTCTTCTTGCAGATAAGAAGAAAAATAACAGTAACTTTTCATGCTCATATTAACATTTGAGATTAAAGTGGATGAGAACAGAACATGGCAAGCAAGTTGTAGCCATAGTGTAACAACCATTATACCGATTGCTTTAGTTTAGTTCATTCTCAGTAATAAGATCTGCTAAACTTTCAAGGCTCAGCATCGAGGGAACTATCTTTTAAAAAAATAACAAGAAGATATGTTTTAAAATATCTCCTTCAGCCATGGATAAATCTAAGGGTAGATGACATGTAAGTCTCTTGGGGCAGAACTTTCTGAAGCAAGTTGGATGAGCTTCTCTAGTTACTTTTTCATTAAAGAGGAGCGTATAGTGCATGTTCAGAGTACATTAATGACTACATCACCAGTAATAAATTAGGTTGTTAAGAGCTGTATGTGATGCTACCAGATCATTGTAGCCATACTACTTTTATTCTCTATTTTTAAATGAATCTGGAGTCATATCCTGAGAAATTCAAAAGCCTCTGAGGCCAGAGGAGGAAAAAAAGCTTGATGACTGACTGGGAGAGAATAGCAGTAAACTTCTTGAGAAAAGAAATAAATTTTGACATTTTCTATTTCTCTCTCACCCAAATTTTATGTATTGTATTTGCATCTAAAGTCCAGTATGATGAGGAATGTATTCCCAAACAATGGAGAGAATGTGCAGCATGGAGTTAGGCAATCTCATGAAGTGCAGTTTAAGATGGGCATTTAATAACAACAGGAGCAAGAGGGCAGGTGTGCAGTAAAGCGAGGCTCTCCCGTCTGTAACCTGCTGGTAAAACTCCCTTACAGCTAACCTGCTCCCCAGGCAGAGCTTGCCTGGGCATTGGTGGTTGCCAGGAAGTGTTGGGTTTGTTGTTGTATTCTTAATCTGACTTCCCTTTCGCTGTACTGCTCAATCATACTGTCCCTGTGAACACCATGGACCATCTCCAGGCTGATTTATCTGTGTGTTTATCTGCTGGTTCACATCTTAATACAACTCCTGTCCTATGGCCTTTCCTCAGCATTGATATGGGAACAGCCAAGCCTTCATCTAATCATTTAGAAAATCAGCTGTATTTAGTGACTAAAAAGATTACTTTGGTCTGAAATATATCCTTCCCACATGCTGTTCTTTATTGCTTGTCCAGCTGGTTTAGTTGGCCAGTAGTCAAGTGTGTTGGAGAACCAAATCCTACATTAGAATATTGACCTTTTCTTTATTAGACATCTATTTTCATCCCAAGAGTTAGGGCAGTTTTCCTTTATGAAATGTGCTCCCTTATCTGTTTTTGCATACACCAAAAAATGTTGCCACAGGGTTCCCGTCTCCACGTATTTACCTTTGCCATGAAAGGATCCCAGCTTCTCTTGGAAAGCAGATGATTTATTTAGTAGCCTTTAAAGGATTCTGACATAAACATATATACTGTCTTTTTTTTATTTATTTTTTTTTTAATCCAATCTAGATCAAATGCCCCATGCATATATAAAAAAAATGTACTGATACATTATTTCTGCTCTTGGTGACTTAGCTGGGGAACCACAGTTGCACAAGTGTATTGGGTTACTTTTTTTGAATTTAGAAAAGTTACGTAATTATTATAAATAAGTGGCAGAATAAATACACGTTTTAAATGGAATTAGCTTTTTGGTTTGCTTTTTGTAATGAAAGGGGATGAAGATGTGCAGAAATACAGATCTTGAGCATTATGGCCTATTTTTATCCTGGCTTAGATCACAGAGAGTAGTGTGTAAACAGTGCACCAATTATTTCCAAACAGCACATCATCGTCCTACCACCTGTTTAAACAGATTTTTACAGCTGACAGTCATCCCCTAGAAGAGACTCTCTTCCAGGACATGTTTGATGTTCAAAGTTTAAACTGTGAAATTACGTACCCAGTGGGTTTTTGTGTCCAGTTGTGCCTCTGGCTCTCCTTTGCATCTTAGTTTATTCACCAATAAATTGGTGTGTATTGCTTGCCTGCCTCACAGGAATGTAGCAAAACTCAGTGTTTGCAAAGCTGTTTGGTTAAAGAGATTATTCCCAATAAAACCTGGTTCTAAACATCTGAAAAAACTGGACAACATTCAGATCCCAGATGGACATCATGTCATAATGGTTATTGACAGCAACAATTGGGGCAGGATTTTCATAAGGGCTTTTTTCTCATCTGCCTTAAATTTGGGTACTGAACTGTAAATTGCTGCTTTTTTTGAAGCCTAAGCTCTCACTTAGCATACAGCTGTATGAACAAGTTATTTAACAGTAAGCTAGTATGCGGATTTAGAAAAATATGAGAATCTGTGTGGTTGTTGGCTGTGTGCATCGTTTTACGACAATAAATACAGGCTACACTGCTTGTCCCTGGAGGTGCCCTGTGTCATGGCAGGGGTGAGGGTGGGCAGTTGTAACCGAACAGCTGATTCCCTTAAAATCTACATACTCTTTTCCAGTGCGTTATGTTTAGAAAGGAGGAAGGGTTTCTTTCGTGTTGTAAGGAACTGTCTGGTTGGTGTTTCTGACTGCTCCAGCCCCCATGAACTTCAGTCTCATCAATATTTCAAATTTACAGCGGGCAACCCATCTTTCTATTAACACCATAGTGCAGTTTTCTGTAGTTTCTCCCAGTAATTCTTATAACAGTTCATAAAAAAGGAGAAAAGAGGGGAAAAAAACGAACATTGTGGAGAATGTCTTCAGAATGCTGGAAACTGGGAAGCTGATTTTTGGCTGGCAGGTGGCTTGGTGCTGCTGCTTTGTCAGCATGCCTTCCTCATCCCGCCTTGCTGCTACAGGGCCTGATGCTGGCAGATTACAACTCTGTAGCTAGTCATTTTCGATTTATTTGAACCTGTTTCTCCAGTCTACTGAGCTTTCGCTGGCTAGCATCAATTCAGACACATTGCAATTCCTCAGAACCTCCACCCCATCAGATGGTTCGATCTATGAGAAATTTAGCTAGAGGCGCTTAGACAAAAAAGAAATATTGTGGCTGGGGAAGCATTTAAGTTAGAGGAGGCAGCCAGGGCTGTTTTATTACTTAGACCTCTGTCACCTGTGATGACCCATGAGAGTGGAGAATATTGATCGCTTGTCACTCACGGCATTCAGTAGATTGCATTGACAAAGCTTGTCAGGCCTCTAATAGCAGGGTTAGTGGCCTTGGCTGCAACCCAGGGGAAAACTCTACAGTGCCTATTACTTGGCGGCCTTTAACTCTTACAGAATTGGGAGTGAACATTGACAAAAGTGAGGGAATCATTTTGTAGTTACAAATGCCCTTTCCTGCTCTGTGCTTTGTTTTGTGTTTAATTTCCTTTACTTTTAGACCTCTTGTCCTCATCAACCATGCTGTTTTTGTGAAGGCAGGGAGATTGGTTTGAGATGTTTGCCTCTGCCAGCAGCATCTCCAGTCCTTGCATGAACACAAGTGGTCTTGGAGAAGCCAGCTGGTCCCTCAGTCCTATAGTCACTCTATATTGCAATGTGTTCTTACAGAGGGGGTGGAGAGAGAGATACAGAGGCCAAAGCTGAGCCTAATACCTTTAGCCACCTAAAAATACAGTTATCAAGCCTCATGGAGTGAAGGTTAGCAAACTGTAGCAGTTTTGTATTTATCCTCAGATCTCCGTCACTGCCACCAGCTCTTGTTACAAAGATGGAAACCGTGTGGTGGATTTAACTTGCCTTGACTTTATCTCCCCTGTCATCTCAGTGTATGAGCGGGACTTGATTATTCAAAAAAAAGAAAAAAAAATATATACACACTGAGGGAAGGAGGAGGAGAAGCCCATGGCAGTTGGACTAGATGACTGTTGTAGGTCCTTTCCAAATGAAATACATTCTATTCTATTCTATTCTATTCTATTCTATTCTATTCTATTCTATTCTATTCTATTCTATTCCATGCCGTTCCATGCCGTTCTATTCTATTCTATTCTATTCTATTCTATTCTATTCTATTCTATTCTATTCCATGCCGTTCCATGCCGTTCCATGCCGTTCTATTCTATTCTATTCTATTCTATTCTATTCTATTCTATTCTATTCTATTCTATTCTGCTGCACACTCAGGGGTAGTAGACTGCACAAATACTCAGACGTATCTGTGGCCATTCTTGGTATTTCTGTCCTCTTTGTAGTTAAGCCTTATGTTAGAAAATTGGCAATGTTGGGACCTCGGAGGACTCAGAAAAGCCAGACTGACTGACTTACTGATGTGAGGTTCGTGCCACGCCTCGGTACAAAACACTTGCATCTCCCTGACTGCCTGGGAAAGGCATACTGCACTCCGGTAGCTGCAGATAGCACAAGAGAGCAAAGAATCAAGCTTTCTTTACTAAATCTCTCAGAGAAGAGGAGAGCTCATGAAGGGAGTCAGTGTGCGCAAATAATTACTAAACATTTGATGTACACACGCATTCTCTGTGTTCTGTGGCGTTTCTCCCAGAGTGGCTGGGGCAGAAGCGACCTGCCTGGCACATCATTGCCACCACGTCCCTCTTTCAGTTCACAACAGCAGCACAAAGCAGAGCTGAGTTCAGCGCTTGGGGAGGTTGGGGAAAGTTTCTGGTCATCTGTGAGTACAAGATTAAATGTTCTTTGCTCATTGAAATTTCCAGTGAAATGACTTTGCTTTTTTTTTCCTTTCTCATTTTGAACTGTTTTGGGTTTTTTTTTCCAATTCATATGTTAACATCTTTTGTTTGAGATAGCAGAAAAAGGTGTCATTTAAAATACATAAATCTCACCAGTCTTTTCAAGGAAATGTGGTCAATAGCATGTAAGAAATGTGTTCTATATAGTAATTGAACAAGAGAGCAGCTGATTGCATTGCATATCATTTTTAACTAAGCTGCAGTACATATCCATTGAGAAGGTCCCCAGCTCGAGCTTAGGAACATAGCTGAACTTTTCCAAAGAGAAAATTAGGGCTGTGTGGCTTTTGTGTGCCTCCTGTCTAGACTTTTTGACCAAATGGTGTGTTTTTCTTCCAGTAATTTTCATTGATCCTTACAGAGAGGGTGTGTAGGGATGGTAAATAATCTGCGTCTCCTTGCGACGTGTTGTCCAAGGAGTTGGCAGGTTTGAAAAGGTGGTTTGGGATCATATGAGATCTACCAATCCACACTGAATTGGGTGCCTTTAAATGGAACACAAGGATCGTATCAATACCCAGTGTGTATTTCTGAACCTCCTGTGGGAACTGAAACTGCTTTTTTCCCACAAGTCCCAAACTCTCCAACTGCAACAGACTGACAGTGAGGGGGAAGGCTGATCCCCAGCTTATAAAGCACCTGTCTTCTCCCCCCAAGAATACCTAATGACACAGCTGCTCATCATTCCTTCCTCCTCCATAGCAGCAGCACAAGTTCCTTGAAACTTCTCAGTATCCTTCTTTTCAGACATTAAAAGCACTGATAGTTTGGTTTCAAAGATGCCCTTCTTGGCTTTGTAGAAGTTAATGATGACATTTTTGCATCCAAACAGCAAAAATTAAACCTAGCAGGAGAAATAAATGCTGCGGTAATTGGGCAGGTTTCTGAACATGCTAATCCTGCCTGAGCAAAGCATAAAAGCTTATGCTTAAAAGTGAGCGTGTTTATTAAACACATGCAGAAATGTTTCTCAGTGTCACTACTCAGAAACTTTCTGGATGAAGGATGAAGCTGGACACCGGGCTTCAAGGAGAGCTTGCTGCCAAATACTTCCCTTCTCACTATCACCAGGCATCAGGAGTTTCAGCTCTGTCTCAGGATTAAGATTAAGAGCTTCTTTTTGCATCTACTGACCAGTTCTCAAATTCTCCTTATCTTCTGTGAGAAAAAGCCTTTCAACTTCAGTAAAATATATATTGTCTATGACATGCTTTTCTCTGCCTACCTGAGCACAGGCTAGCTGGTGGAAAGAAGAAATTAATTACCTGTGTGACTTTGTCCCAGATTGAAACCTAGCTCTGGAAAACAGATGCCCGGCATATTAATTTGCCATATCACATTGAGCCTTGAGTTTGAGTTCTCTGCGAAAGGTTTTATAATTCATATAACCTGAAATAATTTACACCTAATTAGATTTTGTCAACTGAATAATTCTGTCTCACGCTGCTTCCACAGAATAATTTAAGCAACTTCATTTTGTCCTCAAAATAGTTGTAAATGTCAGATTAATTTTGTTGACATGAGTATCTTATAGGAGAGCCACTTGGCACAATTGTTTGTCAACTGAATGTGTTATGGGCTTTTCACACCGAGTACAACACAGGGATGGACATCTTCTCTGCTGATATTTTACACAGGCTGTTAGACCAGTGTTGCTTTTTACCATAAGGTGCAAAACCTGTTACATCAGAGGTCTGGCAGTAGTTTATATGCCTTGGATAATCCAGGCACTGCAGTTCCTTTTGACTGTTGAAGAGTTGATGTGGCTGGCATAGCCTTTGGCTGCCCATCTCACCAGCCTGAGTGATCAGATCCTGTTTTGCAGCCTGGCCACCTCGGGGGAAACCTTTGGCATGAGCCCAGGCTGAGCCTTGGGTTTTTCCTGTAGGTCTGCAACAAGGGACATGGTCAGTCCTGCACTGTGCTCTGCCTGGCATGGAATGAAGGATGAAAGACCATTGGCAAGTTTCATCATCACCACGATTTCAGACAAAATGTTTTGCAGATGCTCTTGAAAGTTGATGTTTGTGCAGTGTTTCAGTTAGGGTCAGCATGGTGATCTTAATGCTGAAAAGAAATTACAGAGAGTTAGCATGGATGTGAAAACATGAACATTTGCCAATGTGAGATATTAATTTTATGCTTTTGCTGTTATAAAGTAAACTAAAATTAAAAAATACAAAATTACATGTGCTCAGATGAGCTTGTTACACAGAAGGTAAGAATTATCTACAGTTAGATTTGTTATACAGTTACTTCTTTTATTAAAACACTTGAAAGCTTGTTGCTTGGTATTGAAGGCCACAGGTTAAGTCCTACACTGGATTGTTACATGCTAAATAAGTATGGTCTATTTGCCATATTCAAATTAGAGTAGATAACGAACATGAAAGTAGAAGACATTAAGATGTAAGAAAATGTTGTAATAGCTTTTGGAAAGGAATTAAATGTTTCAAAAATTAAAAGAAACTGAGATAAAGCATATCTTTTACGATTTTTGTAAAGTGCCGTTCAAACTTCCTTTAATATCTATGACATTTGAAATTTGAATCCTATTCTTTTTTTCAAGTGCAATAGTTAATATAAATTTGCAACTAAATTATTGATATAGGATGTGGGCCAGAAAGCTTCACAGTGCTTCTGCTTTGACCCACACTGTTGGGTTTGTCTCTTAGTCTCCTGACAGACCAAGCTATTTTACTGCTGTTCACAGTTTGAAAGTATCGATGTGTGCTTGGGGGGCCAGATCCAGATCTCCTATTACTGAATGACAACATACCTGTTGTAGTCTTCTGAACCTCGATTTTGGCTTTACTTTCTGTTTGTTTGGGGGTTTTTTGTTTGTTTTGAATCAAGGTATTCCGTTCTAATTTTAGTTCTTCAATGAAATCAATCATTAGTCTGGATTCTCAGCTGAGCCAGTCGGTAGCACCACCACAGGTCTCTTCCCAGCCACGTGCCATTGCTGGGACCATGTTCCATCAGTCCCCTTTCCCTCCCGTCTTCCCTGATGTGGTAGGATGAACAATGTGAAATGACAACCACCTCCTTTTCTTTTTGGTCGCACTTGACCACTGAATGTGTTTGAAGAGTCAGAGGATCTGAGGGTGAACCACAGAGTAGGGCTGTGTGGCTGGCTGTCAGTATATGAAGCAGTCTCTTTTTCCTTACAATAATTTGTACATCTGTACACTTACCCCCACTCTTTGGAAACATAAATGTACTTCTGAGTGCATTAGAAAATTCAGCCTTCGTGGCCATGCCTAAGTAGGAGAAGAAATCTTTAGACAACCTTCCCCTTATTGTTGAGGCTTGTCTGCAGCTTTTCTGAATGCTGTAATTTATCTGAGCCTGCTGAGCTTTAATCAGCTTTAATGGTGAGGATTCATACTGGGTAATACTGTGATAGTTTATTGGTTTTCCACTCTACTTTGTCAAATATCTTTTCTTTGAATAGGTGGCAGATAGACTGTCACGTTAACTATAATTTTTAGCAACTGTATTTCCAAGCAGCTTGTGTTGTAATATAATTTTGATCTATTTTATGTTATTCTTGGCAACTCAAGAAATATAAGTAGATACAGTTGCTTGGAGTTAGTGGGCTGCACACAAACACACAGGCACCTCCTTGAGATGGTGCACGGACTATAGGTGACAATCTGGGGATGGGCCCTGTTGTGCCATCAGCTTGAGCTTCCTCTTGTACCTGAATTGGCACCTGAAGCATTTGAAGTGGTGCCTTCAGGGCTCCGCTTTCTTGAAGTGTTATAAACTGCTTCTGGTTTTGGTATTGCCTTTCACCCTCCCTCTCTTAGTTAAGTGAAAGAGAGATTGTATATTTGGGTTCTCTGATAATTACCTCATATTAAATTCTGATACTACAATGTATTTTTTAATGTATCCCAGCTTGGGTATTGTGAGGCACCATTTTGGTGCTTTGCTGTTCCCATAGGGGCTCAGTGTGTGGGCACTTTGGGCCAGAGGCATTGGGAGACATAGGAATGAAACGTCTGTAAAAATCATCTTGAAATGGATATGTTGCAACTTAATTATACTGGAGTCTCTCTGTTTGTTTTAGCAAGAAAACCACAAAATAAAAGGCAGCATCTTTGGAGATAACCTAGATTATTGGATAATAGCAGGATGAGATAGAGAATGCGCCAGGTTTTCTTCACAGCTACTTTGAGCGAGGTTTTGCCTTCATTCAAAGCATGTAGACAAAATGTATATATTTCAGTGTATATATAACTAAAACTTTTCAAACCGATTTGAAGATACGCACTATGCAGGCAAAAATTCTGCCTGCTTTATTGTAACAGTTATAGGTTCCCCCTAATTAACTTGCAACGTTTAACATTATATGCTGCCTTTATATAGATGCTGCAAATTGTTGTAACCAGTGCATTATAGCTGGAAAGCTGACAAGGCATCAGGACAGTTGCTAATGTAGACACGGAACTTTTCAGTCTCCCTGATAGAACAGCAAAATTCCATTTCTCTGGGGAGAAGTTTATTTTAGACAGGAAAACAAACTGGTTTTACCAAGGAAAAAAAAAAGCTACAACTCTTTGATCATTCAGTCTGATGTTTTACATTCATTGCCTGTAGAGATTTATGTCTATTAACTTGCATTTGGAATAAAGCTTCTCTGATCGAGAGGCTCCATTATTGATTTAAAGCCTTCCAGGTAGTGGAAGACTTACTGTGGCTAGATACAAGCTGCTCTAAGGTTTGATTTTTTTCCTTCCCCTTCTAAAAATTACATTTTCTTTTCCTTTTCTGCCTCTTTTGTCTCTCATCTCCAGCCACAATTCCCTTAGAGATGCCTGGGACATGGCTACCAATATCTTGTGTAATTCACATTTTGAGAGTCTAATCCCCTTGGCAGCAGTCCCGACCCGTACTGACAGATATGCAGATACGATGCTTCGGTGCCATCACATGAATTATCATGGCAGTAGATACAGACAGGCCACGTTCAGAGCCATCAGGTCCTGTTGCCCGTCTGTTCCTTCCAGAAGAGCTGAGGAAGATTTAACACCAGGGCATTTATGTTCTGTTGTTGGTAGGTCAGCTCAGGACCACTAAAGTAGCCACCAAATAACCCACACTTTGGTGTGCTGAACAGTGGAATCATATTAACGTTGTTGCTAAAAACTGGGGAAAAGAAAAAAGAAGATGCAACCTGTGACAATGGCCTCTTTTTTTTTTGTAAGAGAAGTTGATCCTGACAGATTCAGAAGAACCGACGTTGTAACTCAGGTTTCTCACATTGAGCACATTTTGGCTATAAAGCTAATTATCATAAGGATTTTCAAATGACTCCCTCCTAGTTCTAGTCTGGGTACCAAAGGAGTCCATGTTCTGTTTTTGAGCGGATAAAATCCTCCTCCTGGAAGCATTTGTTTATCATATTACAGCTTCGCATGAGCTGAGCTCAAGTCTGACCCGATGTTAAGTGTCTGTGGTAGATTTCATTACATCCATATACTGGAAGTCCTGCCAATATACTGGCAGCAAAATCCTAGTGGAAAATAAATGGCAATAAAAAAGAGAAATGATAGCCTCTGTGAGTGGTGAGGAGCAGAGCTTTATTGAGACCGGACAACCCTAGAGATGTCACTTGGCATACAGACACGAGCTTAAGAGAGTGCGAGTGAAAGCTGATATTGGAATAACGACTCTGTGGCACAGACAGGGGAATAATTTAATTAATTGCACCGAAATTTCTTTGATGAATAGTTATGTGGTGATAAGCATGAGGTCGAACAGTAGAATGAGTTTCAGCTTTTTAATGGGCCAGCACAGCTGCAGTTTTGGAAGAGTTCCCATTTTATTATTTTTTTCCCCCCTCAGTTCTCTAGCGCTCGCTGCCTCGCTCGTTCTCTGTGCGGCTGACACCGGGCACGCTCGTGCACAGGCGTGCTCGTGCACACACGTGTTCAGGCAGCCAGCTGGGCTCAGCTCCTCACCCCCTGCCCCGCGCCTGCCCGGGGAGCAGAGCTGGCCAAAGCCACTTGGCTAAGGTAGCCACTTTGAAATCAATGCCAGATCGAAAGGAAATTGTAGGATGGTTTCTTTATGAATCCTGCATTTTTTTCCTATGATGCTTTTAACAGGGCCTCCGCTGTAACAGTTGTATGAAGATTTTAATAAAACTTTTCTGGTCTCCAGAGGAGGAGGCATGTCTTTGTTGTTGGAGAGCTGGAGGGAAGGGAACAATGCAACACAGCTGGAATTTGAGCATTAATCCTATGATTCCTGGGCCATATTTTCAGACAGATCAATTACTCCTGGCTGTAACCAATCTCCAGCCATTTCCTTGCTGTGCAGGGCTGCATTTACAGTCACTTGGATGCTGCAGCTTGACATAACCTCTTGACTTTATAGAACTTCAGCTGTAAATATCACCCGTTAGACCTGCGGCCACTGTCAGCTATGGTTTACCATGAGTCATTAACTGAAAAATTAAGGATAAGAGTTGTGGGTGGTACTGACTGTCTGTCTGGAAGTTATATTTACTACCACTCTGTCTAACAACCTCTGTACAAGAGCTGCAGCCAGCTTTTTGTGAGTTACTGGATGGGTTGTGCAGGTTTGTTCAGGGGTTGCCTCTGGCAAGGGCTTGGAGAGAGAAACCACCACGTTCTGCAGCAGGAGTGGTGGGGTCGGCACAGGCCACGGGGAAGGAGGTTGGTGCCTCTCTGGGGCTACGTCCCTGAAGGTTTGCTGAGCAGAAGAGGAGACCCCTCTGCTGTTATCCCAGGCTTGGAGCCAGTGAATAGTCTGCCAAAACGGATATGAACATTTCAAACAGAATGAAAGAAAACATGTAAATAGCTGATAAAAGCTGTCAACATCAAAACATTTTTTCAAATGCAGCAGAGCTGCACTGACACCTTTGTTTTTGAATTACGTTCTCTTGTTGCCCTCTTTTTTTTCTTTTTTTTAAAAATAAATAATGTGTTACTCTCTAACAACAGCTTCCCACCGAGGTTTGCATTGTGTTATGCAAACATTCATTTATTGAGCAGTGGAAGCTGAGACCTGGATCCCAACCCAGTCACAGCCCATCGCATGGGCCTTCCTCCTGGTAAATAAAAGTTGGTCCCTCATTGCAAAATTAATAAATATATAATGACTTCTTTTGGATTAGAATAGCTTGTGGCGTGGCCTCCATAAGGACTTTCCTCCTAGTCTCTCACTTCTTCCAATGCTTCGTAAATATATAATATACCACAAGATACACCGTTATCTTTAGTAGCAGACATTTGCCCTGCTCTCCCTTTCCAGCCTAATTCATGTTACTGTATTTTAATACCTGATTTATTAGAGGGACACTGGTAGTATTGCATGAGAGTCTTGTGGCTTCGGCATTTACCAGCAACTGAAAGTCATGGAGGGGAGAACTGCACGGTTAGTTCAGTTAGTTGGTCGGGTTTCTTTTTTCTTTCTTGGAGCTTTGCCCATCTTATTATGAGTTCTTTAGAGAAATGAAATGCAGCAGTAGCTTGAAGAAATCATGGACGCTTTCCAGCAGTAAAAGAGCTCTGGAGTCAGTATATAAGCTTTCTCCCCTGGTTGCAGTTAGGAAGCCAGTTGACAGTATAATAGGCTTTTGGAGGGGGCACGATGGTTTGTATGTTCTGTTTGATGTTGCAAATACTGAGCCCTCGGGGAGATCAGGAAAAAGGATGTTCTGTTCTTTAGGAAAGGAAAAGATTAACCTGAAATGTGAACTGAAACTTAGGAGCTCTGCAAGACTTAGGTGCACCAGAGACGAGTTTGCTTACTTTAATGGAAATATCTTCTGCCTTGTAACAAAGGCAGGCAAGTGTTTTTGCAAGGATTTGGTTAGAGAAGTTGTGTGTGTGTGTGTTTATATAGAAGTAAGAGCCGCAGTCAGGGCTCAAAATAGGTGAATCTTGAAAGCACGGCAATTCCCTCAAGATGAGTTTCTGACAGTTTGGATGTTCTTCAGAGTCAGAGAGACTTATAACTGTTGTCAAAAAAAAGTTGGGAAATCATGTGCGGTCATTGTTTTTCCAGAGATTTCCAGAAAAAGTGCTTCTGGTTCATTTCTTCTCACTTCTGCTTCCATTTATATCCATGAGGAGATTTCAAAGACAGGGCAGAACATCTACTATCACTTTAGATAGACCTGTAGGGGAAAAGGTGTAACCCTTTTCTTTGAGCTAGGAATGTTTTGTCCTTTCTTAGTAAATATTGTTGAAGACAATGTGTGTGGCTCTTTGTCAGCAGAAATTGTATTTTCATATCCTTATCTTCACCTGCAAATTCAAATATCCGGGCATGATCAGGCTTTTCCATGTAAGCTTATGCCAACCTGACAAAATTTCATCTTGGCTGTATTTACACGCTTGCTTTCATAATTTTGTCACCACTGGAAGAGTTGGCATGTGACAGGTTTCTAGTACTCCAACTTGGGTAGACATGGTTCAGACAGAGGCATTGTGAAAGATGTGTTTGTCCTCTTTGAGTTACTCTTAATCTTTTACATTGCTCACAGAACTTATTTTCATCTTTATTCTCTGCTTACCGCAACACTTAGGATTTCTTCTCTTTGGGAGCAAATAACAGAAGCTTGAGTTTGGGGACTTCGTATAATATAAGGATCTGTGCTATTAATTTTCTTCAGATATTGTTTCTTTATCTTATTTGTATGACACTCCTTGTTTCCTTAAGACTCTTATTACTGAGTGATAAAGCAATGGTTAATGCTTGATGCAGGGAGATGCATCTTTAGTGAATATAGACAGTGGGACATTGATTTTTCTCCTTGTAGGGACAATGGCATTCTTATAATCCAATTTATACATACACAGTTAAGTCAAAAGTTCTGCTTCTTTTAGATGGCATTAGGCTTTCAGTCATTCAAAAGGACTTCAGAGAATTGGAAAAATGTGATCCCTGGGGTGCTGTGCAGTTGTTTCCATCCTAAGTATTTCTGAACTTGTAGGAGCAGAACCTGAATTTGGTGTATGGCATGTACCTGTAATTGTGGATATGCTTGTCTGTGTGTGTATTTATGAGGAAACACAAGATAATTGTCATTTGATAAGGGGTTTATGGCTCATTTTCCTGTATTTCATTTCCACTGTACTTACAGTTATTGCCAAATTCTATTGAACAAGTTCTTATTTAATGTACAATGATATCTGAACAACAACTTCATCCACTATAACAGCCTGTTTTTAGTGGACTATGGTAACCATAACACCAAAGAATGAAAGTACATGAGCACAGTTGTAATTACACAATGGATCTTAATCTGGGGTGATATTGTGAGGTATGAGTCTATGGCACTTTTGAACTGAAAAATCAATAAATAAAACTTCAAGCACTCTCAGCACTTCAGATAATGGGCATATTTCAGGATTTACCACCAGCTCTTGCATCTCTCACAAAAACAGCATCTTGAGCTTTTAAAACTTGCCTATCCTGCTGGAATTTCCCATTTAGCAGGAAAACTCTTCTGAGCAAAGGCTGATATTCTCATCTTGCATTGTTTTCCTCCTTCAGGGTAAATGGAGTTTCCAGTTCCACAGACTTGTATTTCACAGAAAGGTAATGGGGAATTTTTTAGTAAAGTTCAACGTTCTCCTGTTTAGTTGAAGGAGTTTTAAGTTTTCATAACAGTGTGTGTTTACAGAAAATACTGATTATTTTCACCTATACTATATTATTATCCCAGCGCCCTTTTGTTGTAGCTTTGCACCAGCCTAAACTTCAGAGCAAGTTTTGGCTTTAATCCAGACACAATATTCAGGTCTCTGGAGGACAGAATCTGCAGCAGCTTTATTCCTTCACTTCTTTCCCCTCCACACCAAATACATTACATCAGTAAACACAACCCCCGTGATTTTCCCTATAGTTTTATCCCGTTATTCCCATAGCAGAAATCAGGGGTAAGATGGTGAGCTCATGTCACTTAAAGACAAGCCTCTCTCTTATGAATCTAGTCTCCCTAAACTCTGTAGTCAATGAGGAAAAAACTAAACTTCCACAAAAGTATTATAGCTGTTCAAGTTTGGTGCCTACTCCCTCTCTGGAGTGCCTTCTAATTTTTCTATAGGGGGACCAACGTACTTAATTGGATGCCCAAGATTAGGCATTGTGAGTACTTTGAAGGCATAGCTAGACACAGCATCGTAACTTCAGTGGAAAAAGTGCTTATTTGTTACTGGATCCGATGGGGCAGTGATTTAAACGTGCTCAAGTATGCTTGCCATGAGTACCATCACTGATTTTAGCATCACTACTCACAGCACCAAATGGTAAAGACAGCTCTGTGTTTAGGGTTCTTCTGCCTAAGTATCATCAGTGGTGCTCCAGAAGGTAGACAGTCAGCAGCCGCAAGAAGTAACATTTTCTCAAAAGGGAAGAGATTGTATTTTTTCAGTAAGTGCTGGCTGAGTCCTCCCAAGCCTGAATCCCAGAGCCTAAAGTGCTTACTATCCTGAGAACTCTTTCAAGAACTGTTAGAAATCAGAGTAGGGTGTTCCAGGCACTTCAAAGTATTCGTTAATGAAACTTTGGCTGAAGCAACATCTTAAAATAGAATGTGGCATCAGCGTGCTATCTCAAAAAAGACTTTTTTCCCTTAAATCCCTTAGAATTTATTAGGTGGGCGTGAGCAAAAAGGTTGGGTCCAATAAAAAACTAGCTTTGTAATGATTAGCAGGGGCCCAGTATAATTTAAGATATTCTTTACAGTTTATAAATACGGGCTCATAAAAAGCATAGATATAAGGAAGCTGTGACTTTAAGTCATTAGAAGCCCAATGGTTTGATAAAATAACAGGAAACAGACAATTTATTATGAGCAATCTCGGTAGCTCTGGATTATCTATAAAACTTTTATGGCCCTCCCCAAGTGGCAAGAGGCCATAAAACTTGCCTGAATGAGGGACTTGTTAATTTACTTGTTAAAGCAAATTAAAAATTTATAAGCGCTTTTAGGTAAATGAGATCTTCTCTCATTGCTGCCCTTGCGGGCTCAGGAGTCCTAGGAGGAAAGAAGTGGTTGCACTCAAACATCACAGCAGAACAATAAAAGCTATTAAATTGGTTCAGTTTATTACTACAGAGCCAGGCAGCTGTTGCCATGGTTTGCTGTGGGATGCCAGAGGTTGACAGCATGGCATTTCTGTGGCCTTAAAAAGAACGTAATAGCTGTGCCTTTCACCCACCCCAACAGCTCCTTACATGCCTCGCTCTTTCCTCTGGTTTTCCTGTAGAGCTCTTGAAGTCAGTCTTTAGCCTGTCACAGAAACGCCAGCATCTCCTTTTATCATTCCTCATCTTAGTTGTTGTAAAATAGGTTTATGAACACCAGAAAAACCTGCACAGTTCCAGCTTGCCTAACCAGAGCACTTAACAGCAAAGCAAGTTTTAACTTCAACCAATGCTCTTGCTGTAACTAAATGCATTAGTGAGGAAGAAGGGCCTGGCAAGGAAAACAGGGCTGTTGGGCATCTCTGAGCAATCTTTCAAAGCTGTTAAAATGGATTTGAGAAGTGTTTCTCCAGATCACTTCAATGACAGCTTCTTATGGCAAATGAGTTCCAGCTGTGGGAGCACCATGAGGAGTTACACTTTGTCCTTGCAGCTCCAACTCAGAAAAAAACCATTAAGAAATAAAATTTCTATTGAAAAGTCTTAATATTTAGCAGAAGACCTGATTCAGGTAAGGTTTTGAATAAGGAGAGGTCTAAATCAAGCTGCAGTGAACTTAACAAAGCCTCTCCTGAACAGTTCTTCTATAAGCAGCTTGTCTCTACCTGTAGTTATTTCTCTTTTGTTCAGGAAATATCTTTTACAGATCTATTATTATTTATACAATGAGTTAACAGCCCTTCCACGAGGGAAGGAATGGCATAAATTCAAAAGGTTTATGTTGTGAACACTTCAGGTGATCACATACTTTCAGGTGTCTTAAGAGTGGCACCCAAAAGTAAGCCTGCCTGAATTGTCAGTTGTCTAAACACAGACCACAGCTTTTAATGTACATTTCATCCTTATGTATTTCATTTAATACACATTTAGTCCCGGTATGATTTGTATGATCATATAATTCCTAATGGGTATTGCTGGTGCTTTCCTTCAGAATAGGAAATAATTGGTGAGAGAAGTATGTGGAGTACATGGACAAAGTCTAAAAGCATGGCCTTCAAGATAGGTTGGAAAGAAGTGAGGCAATTTAATTTGAAAATGAGAAAGTGAAGTGGAGATACTGATAACAATCTTCAAAGACCAGAAGATTGCTGCAGAGAGGAAGGGAAAAATCTGTTCTGCATATCCATGAGAGATGGGACAAGGTCACGCTGCAGGTAGGAGATGCAGTTGGGATGTGAAGAAAGGTTTTCAAAGGTAAAGACAGTGAAACGCTGCACTAATTCACCTGCAGTAGTTGTAGAGTCACTGGGTGTCTTTAGCAACAGTTTGGGCTGGGTTCGCTGGTTGTCTGCCTTTCATGAATGCTGCAGGTACAGTTGGTCCTTCCCGGGCTCAGAGGGGTCAGCCATGGGACCGCCTGGGTCTGCATCTTTGTCTAGTTTTCTGTGATTTTATAATGCCAAGACTCCTTGGTGCTCATAGACTGCAGTAGGTGAGTACTCAAATACTTCAGGCAGTGCTGCCCCAAAGTCTTTATTTCCCATGCGGTTCCCCAGCAAGAGACAGATGTTTAGCAGGACGCTTTTCTTTCACGCTGCTAGACCAAGTAAAAGCTTACAATCTCCAGGAATTCAAGTATAGCGATAGTAATATTCTGGCACTTCCATCACTCAATAGTTGTATTATAAATATTTCATGGAAAAACTGAATCATAAAAGTATTATTTTTGGAGTGTGCCAGGAGTAGATCCAGGCACTTGGAGCATAAAAAGTATGAAAGTCACATTTTAATATTGTGCTATCCTCACTAAGTACAGTGTTAGTCTGAAACTGTCTGACATATAAAAATAAGGCAGTGCCTCCAAGGTATATTAATGGTGGTTATTCGGCTAATGGTTACATGGCAAAATCCCAGTACATTCATTTTAGTGCACACATTTCTCTGAACCAGGTATGACTGGATGGAAAGGTCTCCTGAAATCCCATATGGCATCCCCAGGGACAACACTTCAGCCATATTTCACTGAACCAAAAGTGGATATAAAATGAGCCAAAAGCTCACTGTGTTTCAGTGGGGTTATGCTCCTGCCTCTGCTAGGCACAGCTGAAACTCCCAGTCCTAATCCTGGAAATTCATAGTGATGACAGCGCTTGAAGTCAAATGATTAATCTTTCATGTCCTCTCATAGCTAACTACTGTTCTGGTTCCAGATTTTGGAAACCTGAATTCCAAATGGGTTTGTGGGTGTTCCCAGCCTTTCTGGATCTGGCCCTTAACCTGTAATAACCTGTTTCAACAAAGGAAAAAAAATCAAGTATTGAGGCAAAGAGACTGCTTTGTTCAGGCTGAGCCTTTGAGACGGATACAAGCACACAGAGTAGGGCGTGAGAAGGATGTGATGTGTTCTTATTGTAGGTGGTCTGTTATGGAAATATCTATGGAAATATATAGCTATTGTTGGAAGTGTGTTGAGCCCAGCATGTTATTTCTGGCATGTATTAGAAGGAGGGAGATGTCTTGGAACAGCTAATGCCCCATTGGTAGGGCATCAGTTGGCAGGTAGAAGATCCAGGTTCATGACCCTGTCTCTCTTGACTTGAAGGAGTGACTGGAATGTGGGTCTCTCTTGCTCTACATAGTTGCAATACAGACGTTTCTTGGTGCACCATGAAATCCCCACTGAACACTACAAAATGAAGCCAAGAGGCAGGGTCCTACCAGCTGACTACTTCTCTAAACCTGTGTTTTCTCAAGGCTTTTTTCGATGTTTATTAGTTTAGCCTTGCAATTCCATGTTTACATAAATTACATGATTAAAAGCAAAACAGGAACCTGGACAGAATGTGGTTCTTGTTAAAATCGTTCAAGTTACTTGCTAACTTAACCCTTTTGAAAACCAAGGACACTTAAGCTGCCTACATGTTTAATGAACAGCAAGCATGCTATTCAAACCATCAGGGAGGGTGTTTGAATTTATTCGCAAAGGTATTTATTTACAGGGTTCATTCATACAGTAGCTAGGTGATGACAACAAATATTGAATAACATCAGCCTTTTTCTACACCCTGGGAGCAATGAGAATGACTTGCCTCAGCTTAATTTAAATTATAACCTGCCAAATTGGTGGAGACCTGCAGAAAATTCATCAGTAGTTCTAAACTGCATATCTGATTAGGGAACACATGAATTAGATAGCTTGGTGTCTGTCGTGTAAAGATTTTTTTGTAGCAATTAGTTTTTGCATGGGTAGAGCTTTGATGAATGCTACCTTATGTTCTTATCACAAATGAGCAAAGGAAATATAAATTAGAAGCTCATAAATATAGGATTCTCATTGCCTTTGAAGAACTTTATTTCAATATGGTTTGCATGAGAATGCTTTCATTGGTTTCAAAAAATGTTTTTGGCTAGACTGTAAGTAATGCGTAAGCCATAACATTTTAAGTAGGTGTCCTTTATCTAAAGTAGATAAAAAGGGACATGAGATCTGTGAGGGGTTAATTCATATGTTCTAAATGAAAATGGAATTAGAAAATGAATTCTCTTCTAACATCTCTACTCAGCGTGCAGATCAAAGCCATCATAGGAGTAAATTTATGTCTGATAGTGTGGACGGTTTCAATGCACACTGGCGAAATATCATGCTGATTGCTGATTGAAAACAGTTGTTAATTCTCTACTTCACTAAATTCAGAGTGGAAAAACTTTCCTTAATAAAGAACAGATTGAAGAGAACCAAGACCTTACTGTGTGGAAATTAATGGCAGATGCATATACTGGTAGTTAAAATGTTTCATTAGATGTTAATGTCTTGCTGTGTTTTTAATTGTTCAGAAATTAGCCTCTAGAATATTAAAACCATCTGTTTGTTATCATGATGAAACAGAATACTTAAATAGTTATTAATTTTGTGGGCTTTTTTTTTCCTTGTCTGCAAAACTTTGATCTGTTGAGATTTCAGTGGATGCGGGATGCAAAAGTGAAAAACAATTTTAAAACACCTTGGTGCCCCAAATATCAGCATTTGCTGCCTGCCACCCATATTTTGCATGCCTGCTTTATTTCACAAATTATTATTCACCGAGGAGAAGTTGACGTTTTTTAGTGCATAGAAGCTTGTGCTTATGCTTTTAGTGCTGATGCTTGCTGAGCCTGTATAATGGTTGATTTAAACTGTAATATGGTACGTTTTCACATGCTGATACTTAATTTTTAAGTCTTGTGGGTCATTTTAAAGCCCAAATATTTCAAAGCATCCAGGGGGTTCCATGCAGATCCATCAGCACAGGGCTTTGTCTTCCTTCATTTTCAATTATTTACAACTCTTTTTTATTTTTTTTTTAGGATTAAGTTTTGGGGGAGTTGGTGGTTTTTTGACAGGTTTTGGGGTTTTCATTTGTGTTAGGTTTGTTTTATCACGTATATCACAATAATGGGCTTCTTTCAGATCCTCATTCAGGTTACTATTCCTCTTTGTGGGAACATACATTGAATATATTTCCAGGATAACAGTGAAGATGTGCTCTTTTTTTTATCTCAGCTGAGATGACTTTAACTAAGTGTTTAAGTGCTGTCTTGTGGGGAGGCCATAACATGTATGTACACACAGCTCTCCATTGTGAAGAGCACAGTTTATAATACGTTTTATAATGCTTGTTATACATGACTTAAGTGTGGAAATTTATTCAGTAAGTCTAAACATTACTTAGAGAGCCATTAACATATCTTTCCAAGTGATTTTTGACCTTTTCCTGAATAAGCACTTTACAAATTATTAAATGCCAGAATGAGGATTAATTCAAGTAACCATAATTTGATAGTAGTCCTGTGTTATAGGTTTTTTTGCACTTATCTTAAAACAATAATAAAATCTGCTTACCTAGTATATGGCTATATTTTCAAGATGGGTAAGTTTAGTACAATTTTAAAGTGTATGAAAGAGAAGTTAAATTGGGTGGTTTTTTATCAGCTTAAGGTACAGAAATAGTCTGTCAAGTAGTTACAGTGGACACCCAGTTCCCTAAATGGATTCTGTATCCCTTGAAGTCAGTGGAAATGTTCCCTGTGGTTCCCCATGGTTCCCCAGTACCCCAGTGGGTACTGGATCTTGCCCTGATTCCTTGCCTGTCTGTGGAGGCTGCCAATACAAGGGCTAACAAAGCTAGCCAGCAGAATGATTTTCTGGAAATTATGCTGGTTTTGGACTTGGATTGAGGCAACCAGTTTACCAGATCTATCAAACATTAAATCACCGTTGGTCAGTGTTGACAAGGGACAGACCCCAAGATATACTGGGAGATTTTTTGACATTTGCAAATAGGAGGACTCATTATTTCAACGGGCAAAGGTAGTCCAAGGTGAAAGCATGTGCTCCAATATATTTTACATTATTTCTTAGGATGAGCAAGGAAGAGAGGTAAGCAGAAAGAAAAAAAAAAAAATCCAAAAATAATGTAGAGGAAAGCCAAAAAATCCACAAGCTGGTATTGGTAGGAGTTTGAAGGCATTCTGGATTTTTCAGACCAGTTGGAACTCTTATTATGTTAGTCCAGGGCAAAAATTCAACAAGATTTAAGACATGAAGTCAAACCGTGGTTTAAGGACATAATTCTTCAGCGTTTCTTTTCCTGGTAGTGCCTGAGTCCTTGCCACCCCTTCCCACCATTGCCTCCTTCATCGTGCCAAACTGAAGAACTCACCCTGGTTAGAAGCAATCCGGGAAACGAGGAAAAAAATAATCTGATCATTTCTAACCCGCCTCAGTTCCCTGCAGAGCCCCGGTGTCAGCTGCAGCTGTACAGCCCGGGGAGGCTCAGGGTTCTGGGGACAAGCCGCCCGGAGCAAGTGGGTAACAGCAGGGTCGGGCTCCTTGATCAGGAGAAATGCTGTGAACAGGGACCAGAAAATTGTGACTTGTTAGTGCCAAACAGGCTGGTGTTAGAGAGCAGCACCCAGGACTGTCGGCAACCTGTGTGCAGCCCGAAATGCTGAAATATCTTATTTTGTTCAAAGAGCTTCCCTCCAAAGAGGTGGAGCGTTTAACACAAAGGTTCCTCTAAGTGGCAACTTGCCATCTATCAGAAGCTAATCCAGATTTAAACAATTTAAACAACAGTTCCTCCCTTTGCTTTTCTCCTGAGTTATTTGTGATGACTAGCTTCTCTTCATCTCTAAACTCATCTCCACATCAATGACAGCTGCTAATGAATTCAGATGGTTCATTCCCTTCCCTTCTGTGCTTCTTCAAATAGATTTTCTTTGCCAGATACTTCAGCTCCCCTTTCTTGCTAACAAATTGGTACTGAGGTATATTATTATGACTTCTGCTTCTATCATGAAAGCAAGGGGAAAATACAATATGTATAGATGTGAGTTATATGTCAGAATGGTTTTACTCCCCCCCCCCCCCCACCCTTCACATTATTAAATTATAGAGAAATACTATCATAATAGCCTGTTGGCCAAGTCACGGAGAGCAGAGTTATGGTTCCCTTGATAAATTGCAAAACATTATTAAGTTTTGCTCTCTGGACTGAGAGTATTGGCATAAAAGGACATCAACCACAGTCATATTGGTCTTGATTGCTGCTTAATTGCTGCTTGTTTGTGTTAGAGATCATGTGGTTTGATTGATCTTGCCCTGCTTTTGTCATTATAGTTACAACTTCCTAGTTTTCTCCTTGTACAGAGACCACAGGATGACTTTTAAATCTTGAATAATTTATGTGGCTGGCCAGTTAAACGGCTTAAAATAGTATTATATTTTTAAGCCAATAGCTCAACCTTCAAATCATTATTTATGCAACCAAGTTATTAAATATTTATTCTGGGCTTATATCGAACTATGAAATAACAAGGCTCTTTTATGTAAACAGTGGCAAGCATCTTGAGGTCCATCCATGAATACTGATATTTCCTCCTTCAAGACATTTATTTACTTCTCTAATGTTAGCTGGGTGTCAGGTTTGTGGTCGACATTGAGGAGAAAGAGGATGATGGTACCTGTGATTCAATTCAAGCAAGCAAATACTGTCACTCTGGTCTTTTTCGGGTTCAGTTCATGGAGTTGCTTCATATCTCTAGATATTCCCAAAAGGTCTCGTCCTATCTTGCATCTCTTTTGCACATAAGGAGCAACCATCCTGTGGGCTTGAAACAAGTGAAACTCTACAGAGTCTACCTTGGTTTTATGTTTCCCCTCATTAAAACAGATGGAGGCTCTTTAGCTGAATTTGCAGAGAGCTGTAGAGCTGAGGTGCTGTTAAGAATTTTCAACCTGGCCTGTTTGCTTTTTGTTCCATCATGTGATTCACTTTATCTTCTTTCTTAAGTATTCTTCCAGTAAGTCATACATTTCAAAGCCAACCAGAGACCAGGCAATAGTCCTCAGGGGGTTGGATGTCAGACTCTCCAGGATAAATAGGGTAGTATTTCTGTTCTCCTCTCCCCTTTTTGGAGATTCAAAGCGAAGGTAGTGTTTGCCTCTACTTTCTTACCTCACCTGACCTTTTCCGTACAACAGAAACAAGAAACTCCTCACAAGTCCAGGGCTGAGTTTGGGACAGAGTCCCTGAGGCCACAAGCTGGACCCCGTGACTGTCATTACTGAAGCCAGAAGAAGGATCCGGAAAGTCATCATTGCCATGTGCTCTGAAATGGCTATTCTTACACAGAAACTTGGGGTGAAACAGACGCCTTGATTCTCCATTTTTTAAATGAGCAAGTCTAAAAGAATCACCAAAACCAGTCCCTGGTGGAAACCATTGGCGTCCACTGCTCCTTGTAGGGTATTCTCAGGGCTTGGGGGGGTGGTGGGGGTGGGGTGTGTATGCAACTTTATTAAAAGATTATGTCTGTGCCCATAGAACTTAAAATCTGGTTTTGGGAGATATAAAACAGAAGCAAGAAGTATAGAGAGGGTGTTTACCCTCTACAACTACCTGAAAGGAGGGTACAGAGAGCTGAGTTTGAACCTCTTTAACCTAGTAGTAAGCGATAGGACAAGAGGGAATGGCCTCAAGTTGCACCAGGGAAAGTTTAGACTAGATATTAAGAAGTATTTCTTTACAGAACAGGTTGTTGGGAGTTGGAATGGGCTGCCCAGGGAGGTGGTGGAGTCCCCATCCCTGGAGGTGTTCAAGAGTAGGGTCGATTTAGAGCTTAAGGATATGCTGTAGGTGGGAACTGTGCTAGGAGAACGGTTGGACTAGATGATCTCCAGGGTCCTTTCCAACCTAGAGGATTCTGAGATTCTGTAAGGGGGCACCCCTCAGCTGAATAACATGAGGCTTGTGCCAGAAGGTGCATGGATGTGTATCCATGCGGACAAGGGTGGAGCGCTTGTACCAGGCAGCGAGAGGCGCAGGACTAAAGCAGCTGGGTGTCAGAGGTGGTGTTTAGCAGTACAAAGGCTGGTTTCCCTGGCACAGCCCAGGGACACCCCTGGCAATCCAGGGTGGGATGCAAACAAGCTCAGCAGCGGGACTGAGTAAATACTGGGAGGGGCAGATGGATGCCACCCTGACTGCGGCTGCTCTGGGGGGCGCCGGGCCTCGCGCTTCGTCCCTCTCCGCGGTGCGAGCCTGTGCTGTGGAAGCTGCTCTGGGAGATTGATTGGTACAATGGAGTGCTTTGCAAGGTGTAATTTTAAAGGCCATATTTCTCACTGTGCAACCATCAAAATGCAAAGGGTCAGAAGAAGCCTATATTTTTTCGCAATTCAGCTTTTAAAGTGTGCTGAAATACGCTTCATTTGTTGCAATTGCCAACAGCTTGCTGTTTCATCCCGCTCTTAACAGGAGCTGGGGAACAGAGCAAGTCTGTTACACTTTATATGTTGTATAATGTATGTATGATTCTGGGGTGTGATGAGTTTATGCCAAATTTATCTTTGATTTCTGTATAAACAGCACAGAAAAAATGATGGGCTGCATTCTCTGTGTAACTTAGATAAAATAGAGCTACAGAGCTACTTCAGAGTACCTTCTGTGAGCTATATATCTAAGGTTGCCCAAGCATATAATGAAGGAGAAGAGGATCTGGAAATAAATGCCCGTTCTCTTTATCCCCCACCCCCGCTTTGGCAAGGATGCTATTTATTCTTAGCCTATGTTGCTTCTGCTGTTTCTACTGTGAGCAGAACACGATCACTTGGTGTTTCTGTAATAACAATGCTAAATAGCCAAATTCTCCCCAGGAGAAGAGGGGTGTAGCTCTGTTCTTTCAGTAGGATCTCCCCCATTTAAGGCAGTAGAGGATGAGTTCCTCTGCTCCAGTGTATGGAGCCGGTGCAGCAGCAGACGCTGGACCAGCTCAAAGGCAGCAGGAAATGACCATCAGTGCTTTAGAGTAAGTAAGTTAAAAACACCCTTGTTCTGTATCATAGAGCTAATTAGGTAATTGTTTATAGTTATTTGTTGAAGTTCTATTAGATTTAGATTATTTTGTCAACAGGAAATTGGAAAAATATATTTGTGCATTTATTCAGGTTTTTCATAAAAAGAATTTTGGAATGGGAAAATTACTTTTTCTTCTCAGTAGAGGCAGGAAGGAAACAAAAGATAAAATCTTGTCTTTGTGGGTCTACCTTACTTTTACCATACGCGTATGCAAAATAAAGCTTCATATTCTGTTAGGGGTGTCAGATCCCAGGGGGGTGGCATGTAGGCCCTGGTCCTCAGCATCTGACAATTTCTTGGAGCATGTGCATTGGTTGTCGTAAGATTATATATCAAGACATACACAGAAAGCCTCTCCTAAAGTTTTACTGTATCTCTTAGGTAATGAGATTTTTCTTTTCCGGTGTGAAAAATATCTTTGTATTAACACTGTTCAGAGTCCACACACAGTGTGAATTCTTTTTTCATATTTACCACCTCAACTTGTGTATCGTAAATATTATTCTTCCTCATTATCTTACCTCTGATTTGCTTTCCTTGTGCTGGTCGTCTGTTTAGCTACTCAGGCAGATGTTGTGGTGGTGAACATGGCTTTGCTAGAAATGCAGTGTGGAGGCCTTGCTCCAGAATCATGGCTCTTGTGTTGAACCATCTGTAAAGCTCTGGGTGACATGTAAATGCTGTATAAGTAGTATTTGTCTAACTTATGTCAGTACCAAAATAGGTTTAAATGAAAGTATTTAAGTGACAGCTGTTAATTATTATTTAAATCACAAGAAACAAGCCTTGATTTCCATTGTTGTTTTTTTCTTGCTATGCAGTTCTCCTTTTATTTGTTTTCATACAGCCAGATTTGTTCTCAGTCATTGATAAAATATGTTTTCTTTGTAATCAATTATTCCATCCTACATTTAATCTGGTGTTGCTGTTTTCTGGCTGATGGAAGACACTTCTTGTGTGTGTGTGTGTGTGTGTGCGCTTGGGTAGGGCAGGGGCTGGCTCCTTAGGTTGTGTTTGTGCAGTACTCACAAAGTGGATGTTAACTGCTGCGCTAGTGTGTCTGAGTAGCACAGACAAGGCTGTAGTGCATTGCTGTTGTGATGTATGTGTGTGAAAGCTGAGCTGACCAGAAGAGTGTAAAGCTGTTTTCTTATTTATTCTAGATAGAATTTAAAAAGCAGCACCCTTTAACTAATCACCCTTTAAGCCACCAGTGTTATACTCTACTCAGTTGTTCCACTGTTTAAAACCAATTACACTTCAACATGAATTGTCATGTTTTGAAATAAAAGTTAACAGATTTTTAAGGGAAAAATATGTTTCATTTGAGTGTAAAATGATGCTCTGATATACATTTTAATTTGCTGATGGATTTTCCACCTGGGTGAGTGGGTGGGGGTCAGTGGGAACTCCACTTAGATTTTTGGGCCTAGAAGCACATCAAAACCAGTCTCCTCGGAGCATGTGGTGATATTCATGTTAAAAAAAAATAAACGGGTAAAGCCAGTCAGGGAGCTGGTTGGGTCAGCCCCACAGCTGGGTACTGGAGATGCTCCCAGTGCTGAACACGCATCAACTTAGCAGACATCTCATGCTGAAGAGGCTTCAGTGGTCCATCCCTTCCCCATCACCCCACCTCACACCAGCATATGAAGATGCCCGCTGCTCTGGCTCCCTCCTTGAGCCTGTGGCTCACACACCATTGCCGGGAGCTGAGAGGACGCAGCCTGACACAGTGCCAAGGAGCCCATGTGGGATGGGAGTGGGTGCAGGCTTGCCCACCCATCCGGCACCCTCCCTCCTGCTTCTGTGCTGCGAGCCAAACTCCTTCTGTTTGCTAAGCTTGAAGAAACAGAGATGGATTCAGGATAAATCATGCTGAGGCGGCCCAACCTGTTCACTGGGATACCACCAGGTTCAGTTGGGCTTTCTCTTTTCTCACAGGCTGAGGTGGCCGATGCTTCCTGGCCTTTGGCCACCCAGAGCAGCCTGCACTCGTCAGCAACTGCCTGATTTGCCAGTGCTTCTGCCTAGATCCGTGTGTGCAGCATTTGGGAAATGTATGTGACTGCCAGTAGTGACAAAAATTCACATCTTCAGATCCTGGCTTGAGTTCAGGCTGCTGGGAAAAGCCTGGAGAGTTAGTGCAGGCAAGCTCTGTGTTCAGAAGGAGCAGGTAGAAATGTCTTTGTACTGTGTAGGGCTGTCACCCTGGTCAGGACCAACTACTGTCATGGGTTTGGGACTGGCCTATATCTGTTCAGGCTTTCTGCAGTCAGGAAGCATTGCTGATGTCACACGTACGAGTCTGTCCTCCAGCAGATCTGAGCTAGAGAATACATTCACCTTAGTAGGAGCTGGATCAGAAGAGTTTTGGACTGTCTAGCCCTTGCAAAAGCTGTATAAATAAAGAATGGCAGGCGGAACTGAAAGCCTAAAATTCCCATCCCCACTGCAGGGCTGTGCATCCCTTGGGGAGCAGGTCCTCTTCCTCTAGGACTCTGGGAAAGGCTCAGCTTGCTGGCTGTGCTATAACAGGGAGAAGTCTTAGTATTCATAACTTTAAAGTATAATGTAGTAGTGAAATAATCCTTTAATTCAATATGCTGTGGAAACTCAGACGCCTCGAAACTGTACTATAGATTTACTGCTGCCAAATGGTATGGGGTTTTAAATTAAAATATATTTTTTTTTAAAAAAAAGAGCTCAGAAGAGCCACATTAGGGTGTTTCTGACATGATATATAAGCTCTGTGAAAAAGGCTTTTGCTAAATTCTCAGTAGGTTTATTTATTTTGCTTTTTGTTACGTGCTAACCAGGCACCACTACTGTGGAATTACCTAAAGTGGCTTAGGGATCCAGCAAAGCAATCTGCGGTCATGAGAGGGTGATGCTCCCTGTAGTCTGGGGCTCAGCTGCCCTTTCATTCTCCCTTACACCTCTTAACGTGATCGACTATCTTTCCTTCATTCTTTACCTTTCTAAGACAAAAGGCAACAAAGAGCCATGCTGTTATGGGTTATCCTTAGGAATGTTTTATGATTTACGCCCCCCCATCCTTTCATTTCACAGAAATGTCTGACGAACGTAGTAACTACAGCACTATTCCTGTAGAACTGTTGTACTCCTAAGCGTGTATATTAGGTCTACTTCATCCTTTAACTTGGAATGCAGAAGGAAGCATAGCAGAGAGCTGCTTTCCCTGGACACAGCTGAATATTCAGTGTACACTTCCACTGTCACAATACTTCCATTAGATTTCAAATTACCTGAAAATCTCTCCATGCCCTGAAAGAAGAGTTCCTGTTACAGCAGTTTTTATGTTGATGTTTTTGCATCTATTTTGGTTTATTCATAATCTTAGCAGTTTCTGGCCGGATTCTTGGTGACCTTTAGGCCTGAGCTAGTCCTTCTCTCCTTTTTAATTCTTCAAATGGTCACTCTTAGTGTTGTATATCCCTGTGCCTCTCCTTCTCGCTTCTCCACGCATCTCATGAGAGAGAAAAATACCCCTTGCGCTCTTTGTGTCCCTCCTGGCAGTTTCCAGCTCTGCATCTATCTCGTGTTACCCTGCAGGGCAGCGGGGATGTGACTGAAGTTTTTTTTACTCAGTTGATGAGCAGTAAGTGCTTTTCACCAAACCATGGTGTGCTGAGTTTACCTTGGCTAAGGGCCAAACTCCCACCCAGTCGCTCTCTCACACTCCCCCATCTCAGCAGGGCTGGGGGAGAAAATTACACGAAAATGCCTGTAAGTTGAAAACACGGAGATCACCAATTACTGTTACGGGCAAAACAGCTTCAACTTGGGGAAAACGGATTTAATTTATTGTCAGTTAAAATAGAGTTGGATAGTGAGAAACAAACAAAAAAAAATTTAAATACTTTCTGCCCCCAACTCAATGTCATTCCTTTACTGCTCTGTGTCCTGCCAAGTGGTGCAGAGGGATGGGGGTTGTGGTCTGTCTGCAACAGCTCCTTTCTCCTGCTCCAGCATGGGTCTCTCCCAGAGGTGATGATTCCTTGAGGGAAAATCCACCCAGCGTGAGCTCTCCAGGGGACACAGTTCCTTCAGGGAATATCTACCTGCTCTGCCGGGATCTCTCTGTGGGCTGCAGGGGAATCTCCACTCCGGTTCCTGGAGCACCTCCTCTCCCTCCTGCACCCCTGACCTGGCTGGGTGCAGGGCACTCTCTCACCCTTTTCTCCCCTCACTCGTAAGTGCTCTGGCATTTTTGCTCTTCTTAAAATACTCTCTGATGGAGGCACCACCAGCTGCACTGGTGGTCTGGGCTGTGGCTGTGCTGGGGGCTACTGCAGGGCTGGTGCTGGCCTCTCCTCACCAAGGCTCCTGCAGTCCCGCTGCCCACACCTGGGCAGGGACACCTAAAGCACACAGGATTCGTATGGCTCCTGTCTGCATGAAAGGCAAGAATAAAAACCCAGGTGAGTGCAGGTTTTGTCAGGGTTTAGTTTTTTTTTTTTTTTTTTAATACGCTTTGGCAGTGGAGCCACCTCACCATTGGAAACCATTGCTGCTATTGCAGTAACTCCCAGAGCAGTGAGGGAGATTATCAGGGTCCATAGCGTGCCATGTGCTCTGTGGTCCCCCACTGGGAAACTCTTCCTGCTTAAAAACCCCTCTAGATAGACCAGCTTTGGAGAGCAGGGAAGACCCATCGTTATTCTCACTTTTTGGGGAGGGAATCGGGTGTGGTGAAGAATCAGAAATAAAACCAGCTGCTGAGTTCCAGCCCAGTGCTTTAGCCTGCAGCCATCCTTCCAGATCTTTTTTTTTTTTTTTTTCCTTTTCCTGAATTAATTTTAATAGAAGGAGTGTGATTATCTAGTTACCCAGTTCTGCTTGACTTTCAGTATCCTCCAGTAGATTTAAAAGGCATTACAAAATAATAAGTTCTGTAGTGCAATAAAAGATTTCCAGAAATACAACGTGATGATGCTAAGAATGACCAAAACCTCCTAGAAAACCTTTGGAGACATGGGTGTGCACCAGGGTCCTGGCGCCATCCCATTCAGCCAGGACAAATGGACTCGAATCAGTGATTATCACTTTTTTTGCACATACCCCATCTCTTACACTTGGGGAGTCCTTGAGGCTGTGCAAGTTTGTTGTGAATCAGCAACAGTCTGTGTTTTAAGGGCTTTGTGCTTTCAGTCTAGAAAATGTCTGTATTTCCTCTTTGTGAGACCCTTTAGATGGTTCCCTACACGGATAAATTCACTCGCACCATCCAAGTAAAAGCGTGGAGTCAAACGCACTTTTTACAAACCCTTCTTCGTTCCTCTCTTAGTGCAGATTAGAAGAGTAACAGCTGCGTTAATGTGGGAAGAAGCTCAGTGAGACACTTGAGTAGACATCATGGGAGTTTCATGCTGGCTTTGCTTTTTGCGTGGGGTACCCTGACAGGAATGATACAGGAACAAGAGTTGTTGTCAATGTTGAACTCTAAATTTTCTCCAAGGACAATTGCATTTTCAAGGGGAAGCTGCTTTTAGGGTTCCCATGTGCCCCAGAGTAAGGCACCAAATGCATGCAGTGCAACTAAAGATCCAGGCTTTTATTTGCAGACCTTTTTTAGCAGCACTATGTTATTTCAACATCGTTTTAATTTTAAGTGATTGAATCTGTGCGAGTAGATTGAAATGAACCATTGCCTATCCACATTAAGTGTTCTCATGTGCATTTGTGTGTAACTTTAGGTTCTTAAAAGAAGACAATGGGCACATTTCCATGCTTTATTTTTTTTAATTTAACACAGATTGATGCGTTTTGGAATAAAATGTAAACCCTCAACAGTTTGGCACATGGAGAAACTCAACTTGGAAAACAAGAAAGAAAAATATGGAAAGCTTATAAATCTTAACTTGGACTTACTTCTGAGTTTGCTGTCTAGTCTATGCAGTTCGCTTTGTTCCTACAGAGTTTCAGGCTCAGATATCTTGGTCGTATTCTCTTATTCCTTGTAAATTGTGGCTAGAAAAATGACACCTGCTGGGTTTTTCTTCTCTGTAAATAGCTTTTACAATTCTCAGTGTAGAAGAAGTAAAAGAATGAGCCGTTATGATTAGTTAGCAAATAACTAATGTGTGGAAATTGTGTACAAAATAAAGTGAGGTTCTAAAAATAAAATTTGAGACTGGAAAAAATTCTTCAGGCCTTGGTTACAATAAGAGTTTTTCCATCATTGAGCGGATGTTGACAAAAGACTGAGTCAGGGAAACTTGATCCATTTTCCTTTGGGTGGTTAAATTTTAAACCTGAAACCATAAAATTACAGTACACAGTGGTCCTAGATAAGATCTGTGAGTTATATATATATGAAGTATAAGACTTCTTGAATTCGTTATCCTCCCCTCTGCCTCCAAAAAAGTGCTACCTAGATCTATTAGATCTGACTGATAAACCATTCTATTTGAAATAAAAATCTTTTTACTTCAGATTTTCTGGCTGAGCTGTGGAATATTTAGTTTATTTATTAAATTGTAAGTGTTTGACAAATAGCTGCAGTTCTCATGTTACATTTTCTTTGAGCTGAGAGTACACCTGTGCTATTTTTTGCAGTTGTGCTCGTGCATTGCAACTCAATTGTGTGTCTGAGCCTTTAGTTTTATGTACTTTCTTCTTTCTTTCCTTTGGTAGAGAGTACCCAAAGCTGCCTTTAACTAATGAGGGGAATAAGAGCTGAAGGTAAAGCTGCACACATACCAAATGTGCAGATGCAATTTGCCCTCATAGGGGTAGGGAGAAACTGATGGTAACCATCAGGGTGAGGGTGCTTTGTGCATTCCTTCAGTGAACCTGGAGAGAAAGGCAGTTTGTGTGAGCGAACAGTGTGTACGGGTGGGAATGTATATCTGGAAACAGAGCAGAGGTGTATGTCTTGCTTGAGGGTGCCTATAAAGGAGAATTTGTGTGGGTTTTTGTGTGTGCCTGGGCAGCATGTTTGTGGGAGAACTGGAAAAAATGAGAAGACATGGAAGAAAGGGTGAAAAAAGTTGCTGGAGAGAGTTTATGGAGAAGGAACTTCTGGTCTCCAGTCATGAAATGGAGATGAGTGTGATATACTATGTGTATAGTCTGAATAGAAATTACTATGAATGTATTGATAGCTAGAATAAGTTAGGAGGAGTTGTTTGGTATTGGTAAGTGTAGTAGGTGTCTCATAAAATAATTTATTAGGTACCTCACCAAGTATTTTCTCTGCATTTACCTCTGCTGCCAGTATTTACATATGCCATTTTAAATCCAAATTTCTGAAATTGAATTTTTGCCAGTATTATGGAGTAATGAGTCTTCACAGGAAGTTTGAACAAAGCATCAACAAGGCTAAACCAAAATTTTAATACATTCATGTAAAATATAGGGAGAGACGTGTTAAAACAATTATACATATTTAGCATTGCAGTAGATGTAATTCATATCTTCCTCTTGCTGTATGTAAGTGCTCGTGGACATGTGTGTAACGTATGTATAAAATAAATGTTCATTTCAGTATGCTGCTGTTGTGTTGACCTGCACAATCCGCAGTGTAAGAGAAAGCAGATGTGTTCTCAATTGTATTGAAAATATAGTTTGTAATTTTTTTGTGTTTTTTATTTATTAAAATGCCAGTAAAGTTCATTAAAGCTGGTTTGAAAGGCAAAAACAATCTGATACCTATTAAATAGATCACAGTGTTTTATGAACATTGAGGTCAGTCAGGAATTTTTTATAGTACCAGGCAATGTTATTACGGGCTAGTCCAGCAATAGGTCTCCCCAGAGCGATGGCTGCTTTTTCCCCTGGGGTGATTTCCACTGATCTTGGATCTTCCATGCTCTCACTCTGTAATGAGGGATGGATTGATTCTGTGTGTGCGCTTCGATGCGATGGTAACCTTAAAAATTGCATCAATGGCGTAAATAACTTGAAAAGTCTAAAGGTTCCCAAAATGAAGGTCTTAAACTGTCGTTTCCTTGGGACATGGATGTTGCTGTCACACACATGACCTTGATTTGCTCTCCACATCCGTGGTCTCGCCGAGATGCTGCCTTGGCACCAGGGCTGCTCCGTGCCCGTGGCAGTGCTGCAGCACCACTGCTTTGTGTAGGGTTGGGTCAAAGAAGAGCAGTGGACAAGGGGACTTACCTGAACCAGGCTAAACTCTTGCTCTCTTTGTTTTTTTCTTTTCTCTGCAGCTCAAGCCAGGTCAAAACAGTTGCCGAGACAGTGACAGTGAAAGTGCCAGTGGGGAATCAAAAGGTTTCCATCGAAGTAGCTCTCGGGAAAGACTCAGTGACGTAAGTAAGACTCCTGCAGCCAAATACTGCTCTGATTAACCCCTGGCGTAGTTTTCTGAGGGGTATAAGTCATAACAGGATTTAGTTGCTGGGATGGTTGCTAAAATCCCCTTCCCTTTGGGGGGCTGGGAGAGGAAGAGGTAATTCAGGTCTCCTGCCCCAATCCAATGAACTTGTTAAAGTTTGGTACAATGTCTGTCTGTCTGAAAACATTCATTTTGAAATAGTTTAAGGCCATTTAATGAAGTTAAAATGCTCTGCATAGTTGAGAAATGAGATGGCCTCTTCTTACCCTGAGTGGGGAAGGAAAAGAATGTATTTATTTGGTCTAAATACTGTCTTTATGAAAAGTATTAGAGTGTCTAGAGAGACTCAGCTAATTTATATATAATGAATTGATATAACATGGCCAGCAATAGCATAAGCTCTGCCTTTATTGCTCTACCTAAACTGCTGTGGAAGATCCTAAGATGGCAGCTCTGCGGAGAACCTTTTTCTCCATTGAAGAATGCTGGCCATTCACTGAATGACACTCATGAGTTATTCTGACATATGAATAACTACAGAAATCTTTCTGTTGCTGCAATTAGATTATTATTTATTATGTGTACCATCACAATCCTTGAGTGTTTTATTCATGGCTCTGGGTCCTCTGTGCTTCACGCTTTACAACACAGAATATAAAGAGAGCCCTGTCCCAAAAGAGTGTCTAAATTGGGGATTTTGTAGGTCAAATCCTTTGCTGGTAAAAGCATGGATAGCTACATCAGTCATACCAATTTGTATCAGCCAGCAATCTGGCCCTACTTTTAACTAACCCATGCTTTGGAAATGGGGATTTTATCGATAGCATGTCCATGTAGATTTGGATGACAGATACCAGATGGTGTCCTCTGTAGGCCAATCCAATAAAACTGAATTGAACAGACATTAAAAGAAATACCTTTGTAAAGGATATATTTCGTTGTGCAGATTTAAGCCTGAAGGCACACAGCTAGCAGTTCTTGCTGAATTGTGTCTATCACTGGAACAGCCTCCTGATTTTTATTTTCTTTTTCTGTGAAGGTGTGAAATCTGTAGCGCTCTTTTTCCTCATTCTTTTGTCACATTTTGGAGGTCCGTTCCTTCCCCAGAGCCAACCTTTATGGGTACATTCAGTTAGACACTTCAGAGCCTGCCCTTCGTGGCTGCCAGGTGAGGTCAGTCTCAGGGCTGTAAGACATCTTTGGGAGAGTGAAACCAGAGGAGATAGTAAGTAAATGCTCTGTACAGGTAGCAGGGGAAGGCAGCTGACCGTCAGCCTGTCACTGTTGCCATCCGAGCTTGCTCTGAGCCCCATGGCAGCTGAGAAGTCACTGCAATGAACTTCACGATTACACAGCACCTTCCAGCAAAAAATGTCACAGCTCCTTACAAACATGGCTTTAACTTAGCCTTCTCACTGCCTTGCAGTGTACTGAGTGGAGCTCTCAGACTTATTTGAGCTCCCCAGCAGCTTATAGCATTGTAGTGCCAGACCTGGCAGTGCGAGCAGAGTCCTGGTTCCCCTTCCACTGATCAAATACAGTTTTTCTCTGGTGTTTTTATAATACCGTCCCTTTGTCTTGGCACTAATGTGAATTAAAGGAAGTGGAGAGCAAATATGACTTCCCTAGTGCCCCTGAAAGAGAGAATAGGGATTCACAGGTTGCTCAGAAAGAAGGTTTCCTAAATATATGTGAAAATGTATATTTTAAAATGTTACACATAATTTATGTTTTGCTTAATAAGTAAAGTTCCTTCATGCTTTGATAATTCATTGCAATACAAGCATGTCTCTCTGGTCTAGCGTTGCCAGTTCAGTCGAGATTTGAAAAACATGCATGACAGAACTCTCATCTTGTCTGAGTGTGTGGTGGCCTTTCCCAGACTCTCAGTTAAGAAGAGTAAATACTGTTCTGCATTCCTCTCTCTCCCAAAGACAAACACCCTATGTTTTTAAATTACAACGTGGTACTGATACTTCCACTTCCAGCTGTGGGTGAGCCCGCCTTGAACTGCCCTCTTATGCACAAAGATACATCAAGAGCTTAATAAAGTTATTTTGAATAATATCTTTTGAAGGAGTGAGTTGTCTAATGATATCTACCAATTACTGTCCCCCAAAAAACTATAGTAAGTTTCTCTGAAGATCCTTTTCTGGTTTTGCAACTATTTTCTCAGTAAAAAATATGCAGACAGTTGTGTACTCAACAGAAGATAGACAAAAATGCAAAATACTGCAGACAGATTAACCCTGAGGTCAGAAAGCAAATTTTGGACATGAAATATAATGGATCTTCACTGATGTAGCCCAACAACATTGTAAGATGAAGCATGGCTACTGCATGGAAATATGTATAATGAATGAAGTGCATATACTCTAGGTGGATGATCAATTTTCAAATCCCTAGTTGTAAGTAAGCTGTTGAAACAGAAATGTTAGCTTCATGAGCTTTAATGTGGAGCCTAAGTGATAGCTTAGTGACAGATGCAGAATGAGCGAGATAGTATAATGAATATCCAGTTGCAAACTGACATGTCAGTGGCTTCATTCCCTCTCCTGTCAGGTATCTTTCAACTCTGCATATTGTAAATGTACCTACAGTCCTTGGATAACGCAGATTGATGCAAAGTGTGTTTACAAGGGATGACTCCTTTCCAGGCTAATGAGATCCAAGCAGGTAATTTGCAGCATTTGCAAGAGAGGTGGTCAAAAATGAAAAGAAGATAATTCAATGAAAAGACATGTTAAACAGGAGACTTTTCTCATAATGAGGCTTGAAATAGCATCAGACAGTAGGAAGAGGAATATCCTATGTTCCTGTCAGATGCAATGCAGTGAGACTGATTTCCATCAACTCCTTCCTTTGTCCTCATCTCACACATGTGTACACACATGCACACAGCCCTCTGCTAGAGAACATAATTAGCAGAGAACTTGACCTCTGCTAGATTAGGGATAATGATTGCTCGAATGCTCCATTGCAAGCGTTTGGCAGTGCCCTAATACATCTCCCTGTTTGAATTTCATAAACCCATTTCTCTGCCTTTCTCCCCTATATAGTGTTTTTTGGAATGACAACTTGTTTTTTCCTTTATGGGCAGAGGTAGCTCCAGGGGCCTAAAAGAGAAATTGGAGAGCTGCTCCTCCTTTATATATAGGGTGCTGTAGTCACTTTAATCTCATCAAAATCTTGCCAGTAGTAGAATTCATTTTGTTGAGATTTTGCTTGGAGACAAGATGGCAGCACTTTCTCTTCCCCTTAGCTTGGAGTTCAGTCAACTTGTTTTCCTTATCTTTCGTATGTATTTATTTTCAACTGAGTCTTCCCACTTCAGAATACATGGGGTACTTTTTAGCCATGTTTTACAAAGCAGCTAGGAGATTACTTGAGGAAAACATGAGAATGACAGCTAACGTAGATGGCAAACACACAGAATATTCAGAGGTTCAACCACCTCTTTGCTAATCAGAAACAAATTTAAAAAAAAACAGATTTCTTTGGTGCACATTCCTAAATTCCTCATCTATCACCAAACTGAAGCTCACACTCAGCTGTAAAGTCATTGCTAGTCCTGTTAGAAATCTGATGTCCGTGAAACAAACCTTGCTCAATATTTTGGTAATGACGATGCAGTGGCAGTGGGAGCCTGCGCTGATGGGTGAGGGATGCCAAGCTGCTTTGGGCACCCTCAGCCCAGCCTGCTGCTTCTGGTGTTGGTTGCAGGCTTTCAGCGAGGGGATGAATAGTAAAAGCCTCTCACACGTGGTCGTCATCTGGGAGGCAGCACAGGTTTTCCACTCTTGCTGCACAACAGACACGTGGACTGCCTGGCCTCTGCTTGCTTTTGATGAGCAAGGAAGGAATCACAAGCCAGGAGAAATAGTCAGACCTTTCTGTCTGGAATATTGTTCCAGTTCTTGAATAGGGAGTGGCACAGGAATCTTCCCATTTGTCCCCTACATTAAAGGTCTCATCTTGGTCTCTCATCAAAGCTGACACACTCCTTCATGAGTGCTGCCCCTTCCCCAGTGCTTTGTAGCTGTGTGCTCCTACTGTGTTGTGTACTTTGCTCTTGAGAATAGGTTACAGTGAGGTGTCAGTGACCTGCCCACCAGGCCTCTTGCTGTCTGCTTTGGGAAGAAAGGTGTCTACATCCCCAGCAGTGCAATCCTGTGGACAGCTCACGGCTTTGGCCTCAAATACGAGATTTTCAGTTCTGTCTCCCATTCCTCCCACCTCTGTAGCGAGCCCAAAGAAAGACAAATTGAGGAACAATCTTTGAGTTATGTGCTCTGAAATCCTTCGTACTTGTCCTTCTCCAGAATATCCCTGGTAATCTTGGCTGTATCTAAAGTGGAATAACACCAGCAAAGCTCTGTGTGTGTGTGTGCCAGAAGCTGATCAGCTGCAGTGGCTGCTTCTTTGTGTGTGTGTGTGTGTGTGTATGCGAGGGTGTGTATGTGTGTGTTTGTGTGTCTAAGGTTGGGTGCTTAAATGCTTTGTTGCATTATGTTAATTCCTCGGCAGTGCAATCAAATTCATGTCGTAATTAAAGCTGTCAGTTGGAAGGCAAGCCAATCGCCAAGAAAACACAGCATAACAAATGAAGTGAAATGATTCTGCGTGTAGCTATACAATGCTTCGCCAGGCATGAAATTAAATAAGTAATTTGATGTTGACATCAGAAATTGAAATGATACCCACTGTTCCTTCATTCAGTCAGACCTGCATAAACAATAGCCAGAACAAATATGTACAACACAGTGTTTCTCCCCACCCAGCTCCCCAAGTAATGCACAATATATATGCAAAATGGGTATAACTGTGCCTTCCAAGACCTCAAGGATGTAATTTTCTTTGGTACACAATAAACTAATGCTTACACAAGGGTTACTACATTTTTGCTCCTGGGCCAAAAGTTCTTCTCTTTAAGAAAGGAAGGAAAAAAAAAAAAAGAAAAAAAAAAAAGGCAGAAGGAAAATAACAAAACCAAAACCCTGGTAATTTTAAGCAAGTGACTTGTGTTTTGCTGATGGGCACCTGATGCAGGCTTCTGCTGGTGGTTGTGTGAATATCAAATAGTATATCTAATGTCGAATTTTGCAAAGGGTTTCGGAAAGTGAAACCATTACCTCTATTATAGGCACACTTTATATAAGAGATGTAGAACCATCCAGTGCAGGATCACGACTCAGCATGGGCTTGTAAAGATGCTGCATACACAGTATCACATTCATCAGTTGGTACCAAGGCTGGGCACTGGGTAGTAGGATCCTTTCGCTATTGGGAGTTATCAAAAAAGGTGAGAAGCTGTCTTCTTGCATAGCCCTTGCTTCAGCCTATATGCTCTGTCAAAACACAGTTCACAACACAGCTAACTTAGTCATTCATGCATGTGCAATACAGTCTTTCTTACTTCAATTAAAAATATGTACTATCCATATGCAGCATGCAATGTGTGAAGGGCTATATTTCCATCCAGCAAACTCAAATTCCCTGAAAATGCACAGTTGTTTCTTTTCAGTGAAAGTCATTTGACTGCTATGTTTCGACTGTCCTTCCATAGCCATTGCAGCATTGCTTTTGAAGGAATGGAAATACTCAGTGGGAAATATTTTGTTTGCTTATTCTTTTTTCTTCCTTTTTATTGTTTTGTTTTGATACTTGATCCTTCCAAAACTTGGAATAAAAAGCAGACAAAAATTACACACAGATGCAGAATGCAAACTTTGGAGCTTTCAGCCTGTAAAGTAAGTTTTAAAAATTGTGAGTGAAAGAGTGGGACTCGATTGGTGCCTGTACATAGCTTAAACAAAAGTGGTTACAATGATTGCACGTGTTGTACGTCACGCATAGATCTCTAGCTTAAATTAAAAGAATTTAAATGGCATGAAGCAGAAAGCAGAACGAGTAAAGTGAAAAGCGGTATATATGATGTGCTTTACCCGGAAAATAAATGCATTAGATACTAAACTGGAATGTGCTGAAATGTGCTCTCTCCTGGGTGTCGCTGAGCTGCGGGCTGCAGGCGCTCACAAAACCTTTGTATGTGGCCCATGAAAGGGCCTTTTGAGGTGGGATCGGCGGCCGGGCTGCGTGATGGCTGTGCAGTGGTGGTTACCAGGTCATTCCCAGCTGCGTGGTCACGGGGACGCAGCGGAAAGCCGAGCAGACAGGCTGGGCCCAGCGGCCTCGCAGCCCTGTGTGCCCAGATCTGCGCTGCCGCTGCCCTGCACCGCGGCCGGGCGCTGCTGCAGAGGCGCTCTCAGGGACATCGGCACCGGGACCACGTGGGCCTTGCTGGGGATGATGGTGGCAGAGGGAGCTTGAGGCCCCAGAGCAGCGAGAGTAGGCCCAGAAGGACTTAAGAAATTATGTATTTATTTATTTATTTCTGTGGAACTCCCCTTGCACACTAATAACCAAATCTGTAGACTGCAGATCTTGAGTCCTTTAGTAGCCACACCAGAGAGTGTTAAGGGACAGGAACCACACACCTTCCAGATTTCCATTGCACTTTTGTTTGTTCATAGAAGATGTCCCAGCAGAGTTTGTTGATTTTATGATATTGGTACCCTTAGGACTACCACGGTGATTTCCTCTTGCTAAATCTTTAGCTTCTAATGTCTTAAACCATCAGGCCTTCCCCTATATGTGTGTAACCTCGCTAAACCTCTCTTTTTAGTAGTGCTTTGGTGAACACACAGTAATATTCTGATTATTTGCGATGGATTTTGTTGTTAATTTTAAATATCTTGGCACAAGCTATTTCTGCTGTGCCGAGTTCAGTAAAAAGATCCCAATAAGCCCCTTGTGAGGATTTGTTTTCTTTTATGTCAGCAGTGCACTCCATGATCAGAAATCGAGAGAATTTGCTGTTAGGGTTCCCCGCAATAGTGTCTCAGAACAGGGATTACAGCCGTACAAATTCTGCATGTTTCCAGTGATTTGCCAAGGCTGGTTGGGGCCCCTGTGAGGTTCCTGGTTCCTGGAACCTCTCAGAGTTCCCACACTGAGCTGTGTCATTACTGGAAGGGAGGTTGTGCTAAGGAACAGAAACAGGAATTGAGCTTTAGGAGTTAAAGACTGGTCATCTGGACTACCCACTGCTCAGCAGAGCATTATCCTCTGCGTTTTGCTTCCTTGTCCATCGACTGGCCTGGCTTGAAATGTTTCGGGTGATAGGTCTGGAGCGTTGGGAGCTCTTCACCCTTTAATGTAACAGCCAGTGACCTGGATTAGGACTGAGATGTTTTAGGTCTCTCACCATGTCTCTAAGAGAACCTGCTGTGTAATCCCCATTGCTTAGATGAAAAACTAATGAAACAAAACCCTTTATCTCCTTAATTCCTGTGAATGTAGAGGTTGCGATCGTGTCCCACTTAAACTGAATTTCATGATGCATTTTTTTAAGCATTTAAACCTTTTGATTATTTTCCATGGTAGTAATATTAGTTTTAATTATTTTTATGGGTTTGAGTTTTGAGATCTATTTCACACTGTAGATATTTGTTTGTTTTTTCTTTTCTTTTAAATCCCTGGTTTGTCAAACAATGTGGACATCCAAATGGGAAATTGTAGTGACGGCATTCTCCAGGAAATGGTACATTGACTGAAGCGGCTTCTCTGTGCCCACGCGTTCTTTACATTTCAGACTACTAATTATGTTTACAAAATGTCTCATTTTAGAAAAGCACTATGTGTGTACTAACCAGGGCCTTTCGGGAATAAATTGGCAAACAGGTCATACACTGAAAAAGTCATCCAAACCCACCGGGCTTTTTGTTTTGAAGTCAGTCTACATTTTTTTCTTTTCCCCCTCCCGCCTGCCCCTTTGTGGCCACAAAGCTGAGTAGCTGGAGTCCAGGGCATTGAATGTCAGCATGTCAGGGAGGCTGGTTGATGAGTGTCTGTTTAGTCTCAGTGCAGGGCGAAATGCCATCATTAATTCATTACCCAGCTGCCTGTCAAATAAATTGGCAATTACGTCCACCGCAGAAGCTTGGAATTCAGTAAATAGCACGTTACCATCTCAGAGTCGTTGAGAGATGTAAAGGGAAAAATTAAGCAACACCGTGTTTGTTTCAGTAGCAGATGACAAGGGGCAGCACATTGGTGCTGTGATGTAGTGATGAAAAGCTTGGAAAGGGCTGGTAATGAGCTATGTGGATTGGAACGTGTTAAAAACCATCACTGACTTTCCACTTTGTCTTTGTGTTTTATTGCAGAGCTCAGCTCCTTCCAGCTTGGGAACAGGCTACTTTGTAAGTGTATCTCAACTTTAACACATGTGCCTCTGAACAGCATAGCATTACTCCTGAAACAAAAGCACCTTATTACATGGAAACAGGAATAAATAACCACTCTCAGTCTGCCCAATAGGTTAACTTACCTTTTTCTATTTCTTCCTCCACAAATGCATTGTAAGTAGTATTTAAGACATGGTGGTCAATGTTTTCCTGAACTAATCAGGTGTCATATTAATTACTACATGCATTCCAACAGTATTTAATTTACACAATTATAGCAAATAAAATGAACCATGGTCTTACCGGCTCTCTAATCTGAGACAGTAGGATCTTGATTTCCCCTTGTACTCATTGATTCATAGACTTCACAGAGCCCATTACAGCAGTCTTGTCTCATCTCCTGTGTACCATAGTCCAGAGAACATGACGCAGAGGTTTCCACCTGTTGATTAAAAGCCCCACGTCTCACAGATGATCTTGGAAAACGCAGCGATCATTGTATTTATGCTAGATTTACATTTTATGTCATGAGAAGAGGATCAGGCCCCAGCTGGTTTGATAATTGATCAGTCTTTTTTTGTTACTTATTTGCATGCCCCCTTATTGATTTAACAGTCTGTATTCATACCTTTCTATCTGTTTATTCCCACGTTCATCAATATACCTTTTACTTTCACAGATAAGTTTGGGAGTAAAAAATGTTTTCCAGTCGATCCAATGCACTGTTTGTTTTCCTCCAAGATTTGTATTTAAATTGTCATATCCTGTTTCACTCGTAATGTATGCTATATTCTCCAAGAATGTTTTTCCTGCCTTTATAATATCTTTAGGGGAAATAGAGCATTACGTATGTCCAAAAACAGGTGGGTAAAATGCAGTGAGACTTTTCCTATAGTATTGCTCTATATAGTTAAAAGTATAATCAAAGCCTGCTTCTATCTTTTCATCGAACTCTGGGGAAAAAAAAAACCTATATAGTATTTGATTACATGATGGAAAAACTTTGTTGATCTCTTGTCAGATTCCCAGAGGGTAATTTTCTTCCATTAGTACATTTAGTCTCTTTTCATAAAGTTCTGTGATCCTGTAAGAAAATTATGGGATTAAACTGCGTACGTGTGACCTCACATATAAAGTGTAAAATGGAAGCACAAAAATTGCTTGATACCTCGAGAAATGCTGTGTCCTGCTGGATTTACACTGGACTTCTGCACAAACTGAATGTTTGTATTTCTCCCAGTGGTAAGGTCGGAAAAGAGCATTATCAATTGAAAACGTTGGTAGTTTTTCTAATTACACCAAAGCCGGAATCAGTGTAAGGTAAGTTGTGAAACAGGAAAAAAATGGTTTTCTTTTTTCATCACTTCCCCTGTTTTGTGTCATATGTATGTTTTAAGATCAAGGGGATGAAGGGAAAAATAATATCAAATGGCTTAACGTTTATTTTGCGTTAAGACTAAAACTTGAATCTCTTTCCATAGTTCAGAGCATATTGCTTTCCTTTGTCTGGGCACTTAAAATTCAAATCATATGAACATATACAGACGTGCTCTGGAATGGGATAAATATAATATGGCATGGAAGGCTTTAACAGATATAAATAAGCCTTGTTCTCCTTATAGTGAGAGCTGAATATGCATGGTTTAAGAACAATGTTCAGCTTCATCTTTAGGAAGCAGAGGTAACAGAAGAAAAGCCATCTGCTGTTCCCTTGCACCATACTGTCTGTGGGTTGGTCCAGTAAAGTGAAAATCTGGAAGGTGTCAACATCCCCTATGCTCCAGCAAAAAGCTTGAAAGTTTCCAGTTCTCCTGAGTGAGAGATTTAGTAACAAGAAGAAGCTTGACATCTTCTAGTGCCAATGTATTGGCACTTTAAATCGTACTAATTTGGATGTGTGTAGGTTGGGGAGACATCCCTTATTAGGTTCCATTAATATGATATATTTAACTGCACTGTTTCTGATGTATAGTCATAGTAATAATATTTCTTTAACTTTCTTTTTCTTCACTAATAGCAGAATAGATAGAAAATGTCTTTCAGTTTCTGTCTTAAAGTAATTTTTACATTTGCACAGTCTTGGATGAAACATGGAGGGTTTTTTCCTCCCTTTTCACTTCAGAAAATTGTTTTTAGGATTATCTTGCTTATTGTTTTAAAAAAGTCCGTACTTTTATTAACTTACATGGGGCAAATAAAACCCAGATGTGTTTTGCGGTACCAGACAATGAGAAAAATGCTCCAGAATGATCAAATTAGCATGTGTTTCTGATAAATGTAATTAGTGTATTATCAAAGTGCAAAAGAATATGCACTTGAATTGACTGCTTTTTTCCAAAGCTTTAAACTAGAAAAGACTGTTAGTTTTTGTGTTTAGTGTTAACCCAGAACATTGAAACAAGGGTCGTTGGTCTCAGATAAAACAAAAGCAGTTTTTAGTTTAATAGTTAGTAATAAACTTTTGCCTGTGGAAATTACTGATCAATATATGTTGTACTTTGGACTACAAAATATTATGTACTGTAGCGCACCAAAGGAGACATAGGCAACCAGGTAAGTTAAAATGGACTAGTGGTAGATTCACTGTCCAAGGACGTCTACTACAGAAAGCAGAAACACAGATGGAAGCAGGTTTTAATCAGAAATTAATGAACACTGAGGTATGGATTAAGTGGCTTATATGTGCTGTTTAAATACAATTATTATTGGAATCTTTTTGCATTTAGGCCGTAGTGCCTAGCATGTATGTAATGGAGATAATACTTGTTGGACATGGAATCTTCTTTACCAACCATGCTTATGCTAGACCCTTGGGTGTGATGAGTGGAGGGTCATGTGTCTGCAGTACTTGTGGATGCTGTGCATAATAGGGCGAAGCAAAATTACTTTTGGATCTTTTTATTATTTAGAGAGCCTCCTGAGATCACCGTGTGTTTAAGGAAACGTTTATAAACCTGTGACTTCCCATTAATACAACATCATTATTCTATATCTGCATGGTAGTTCCATCCTTGTAATTCATTATGCACTTCCATTAGTAATGGTGAAGGCTGAAATCTTACCTAGCTTTATGCTATAACTAGGTAAATTCCTGAGTGGTAAAGGTGGAGGCTGAGTTCTTACATTCTTGTTGCTTCTTGAAGAGCAGTAGCTAACGGAAAAATGCACATGCTCTGGGGAGAGTGTTCATACTGCCTGCTCTGACAACCCTCCTTGGCTGTGAAGTTAGTGGAGAGGGTTGGGAATCTCCAGCAAGTGATTCAGCCTAACGGGATGATCAGAACTGCCCTTGATGACTTCTTAATTGTGTGCCTTCAGCAAAGCAGGACATGTGCAATAACCACTGAGTGAGTGTTAGTGATGTGAGTTGTTGAGGAGTTCCAAGTACCTCTACAATTTTTTTTTCAGCTAGGAACAGCTTATCTTCTGCTTCTTTCACAGGTACTAGTGTGTTCCATGGATTTTGTTGAAAAGCCATTTTCATTGTTGCTGGAATCAGTTTCACCTGTCTTGGCACTCCTTGTCAGAGTGGACTCTTTCCTATCCTTTTAAAATATTATTAAATCAATAGTCAGAAATGAAGAGACAGTGGTAAAAGTAATTCTAATTCTCCTATAAGTTGTTTGTACTGGCCTGACTTTACTGTTTTCTATGGGATCAGTCCACTCTATGATAGGTGCATGTGAAAAAAGATTTGGTGGGAAGTGCTGTTAATATTGATGCACCCTAAAAAAATCACAACTAAATACTTCCTGGAAGATCTCCCAGTTATCTTCCATATTTTTTTTCATTGCAGATTGTCATTGTCTCTCATCAAAGACAGATTATAAAGTAGATTACATCTCATCAAGAAGTCAGATCAAATAATTGGAAAGTAGTTAGAATTTTAGGAAAACCCCCCACATTTTTATCTTTGAAAGAAAAGTTATTTCAATTTGAATTATGTGGGGTTTTTAACGTCCAGCTGTCTATGATTTCAGGAGATTGAGTGAGATGTTTTAGAATATGATTGAAGCTAGAATAATATTAAAAGCTTTTTCTTTTATCTGAGTACAGAGAATGCTTTTTGCTAGTTTTTTGTGTATCCTACACCCAGCCAAATTCACGTTAAAGGCTACAGGTGGTTCATTGGTTTGCAACACAGAACAGAAATCAAAACTTAAATAACTGAGTATTTTATCTTTAAACAACAAACCCAGTTCCCAAGATCATCAGGTTCTTTGGCGTTTGTGCAGTTTCTCTTTTTATGGCAACTTGTTTCCATTTTTTGTATTGGTCTGCTTCTCAAGTCTTTGCAGCAATTTCTGAGGGGTTTCTGTTGCCTTTTTTTTTTTTTTTTTTTTTTTTTTTTAATACTTCTTTTTGGTTAGCAGGCTTTTTTTCCCCAGAAAGCAGAGAGTTTATGAATTTTTTGGAGCTGAATAGAATTTGGTAAAAAGCTGGTGATGGAAATAATCTTGGGAAGGGAGAAGGAAACTCTTGTGACACTTCTTTTCTAAACAATGCTCTTGCTCCACCTTAAAAAAAGGAAGAAAAATGAAAAATGTGATTTGCACATGGGCTGGTGACTCAGACAAACATAAATCGTGAGCCTATTCCCAAAGGCTCTAGCTAATCAGTTGTGCTATCCAATTTGGCCCTCAGTGGGTTCAGTTCAGCAGATGTTTGCGTAGTTACAGCATGCCACTGGGACACTGTGTTGTGCGATGTTGCATTACATTACTCAGAGCTCTAAAAACTCATCCCAAGGAGAATAAGTGGAGCACCAGTGGTATTAGTATAGAGATGATGGAAAACCAGTTTTTGGCCTAGATAAGGCCAGCTATTTCACTATGCAACAGGACTGATTTTCACCCGAGATGTTACCTTACAGAAGAGATGTGGAATTAGTTTTACCAGCACATTCTCTGGGCTCATATTCTCAGACAGAGCCCTTAAAACAAGTAGATTTTCCTTCATTGCCTGCTCTATATGCAATGGCAGTGATCCTATGTAGCCTGTGTTTTGTTCTTTGAGGGAGTCAGAGTTATGATGTTGTTGAATCTCTTCAGTTGGGAGTGTGTTAAGAGACTCCAGTAAGACCCAGTAGTTTCCACAGGAGAGAAGCAGATTAGATCAAAAGTATCATCTGAGAGAGGTTTAGTGAATTGAACCAGCTAGTATTGTAGAGGGGATATAAGACTTTACTCCACATCATGTACACAGTGATGTCAGTAAATAAGAGTTGTTGCTTTTGCAAGTAGGTTAAGTTGCTTAGTTATTTCTAGTGCTTAATTTTAGAAGCCAAACATTTAAATGTATTTTGCTTATGTGAAAGGGTGTATCCATATGAAATACTGTGAGGTCTGCAAAAGCACTACGGCAGTGGCAGTTTGGATGGCACCACACTTAATAAACTGTCATGTCCCCTGTGAATACAGTTGAAAAGACAATCCTTGTTATCCTGTGTTTGGCACTATAAATCATTGTTAACAAATCCTAATTTGCTTAGTAGGGTAATGAATGATCTCCAATTTTCTCACTGTAATTAGTTTTACCTACTATTATTGTGAAGGGTATACTGAAATCCATTTTAGCTCCACTTTAAAATCTCCGTGTGCCCATTCTTTGCAGAAGTGAAGCTGACAACAGAGGTTATGAATCTTCTGATAGTAAATTCAGATGGAAGAGAAGTGGACAAGATCCCCAGTAGAAATCTCTTGGTGGGTTGTAATTGCCTGTTAGTATTGGCAGACCTCAGTGGAGCGGATTTGGTGTGGAGCAGTGAGACCTGGAATCCATGGTGTTTCTTTATCTGAAATCTTTTAGGTGTTGTCTTTTGTTTTCCAGGAGCCATTGAAAATGCAGTTTATTGTAACAGCTGCTGTAAGGGAGGCATCATCATTGCCAACTAAATGCATTACGTGTAATAAAATCTACCCCAGGTCTATTAATTTTAGCATTTATAAACTGTAGTGCTGTTCCTAGGGAGAACTGAGACTCATTAAAGAGTTTGCTAACAATATGACCATCAAAGCAAGAACAGCAAAAGCAGGCATATGTGTATTTCTAGGATCCTGCTAATCATGACGAAAATAGCTGGAACAAAACAAGTGGTTTTGGAGAACAAAATGCTGTGTTTTTCTAGAGGTTAAGAAAAAAGTATATTTTTAACTCAATGTTTGAGGAATGTTTAGGCAAACAGAATAAATTACCTGGGCTGGAATTTGGTCAAGATAGGTCTCAGACCATTTTGAACAGAGATGATGAAGTTCTGTGTTATTTTTGCAGCCCTTCTGAATGGTGTTTCCCTCATACCTTGTAGAACTCTGCCCTAATGCATGCTGGTGTTTTTTGAATAAAATGCTTTGAATTTACAATACTAATCATTACAGTTCCTGTTTGAATTGGTCCAAATCTTAAACAAGGAAAGCAGGACACAGCAGCAGTTTCTTACCTGGCTAAGCAGAACTGAGATCAGATTTCAGAATTTCAGGTCTTTCATGTTTACCCCCTCATTGCTGAAATACAGATTTTCATCCTCTGTCTGAACAGTGTGATGATAAATTTCTTTAGGACAGACCCCAGATACATTTGGTGATTCAGGAGACAGTGTCCCCAAGGAGTTATCACTTATGATTGAGCAGTGCTGAGCTAGAGTGTGCTTCTTGGCTGGCTTGGGAGGCCACCCCCCTCCTTCTTGCCCAAGCCTGCTCCTGCTTTAGTTGTTAGAATTCAGCAGTTCTGTGCTGTGTAATATCTTTGTCTCAGTTTTTCCCTTTTCTGTGGTTCCTGTGGGTTTTTTTCTGTCATGATGTCACATTTATCACTCTTGTGTTTCTTCACCAAATGCTTTGAGTTTGTTAGTCCCTTTGCCTTCTGCTTCTATCTATGGTTCTCCGCTTACCTCGCTGGAGTCATCTTTTCCGTGGGGATAAAGAATGTGATGAATGGAGTGGCCTAAAGAAAGAAAGGAAAACAGGAAGAAAGTAAGGAAATAAGAAACTTTGTGTATTTGAAGGGGTGATATGAAAGTCTCCCTCATTTGCTGGAAGGGTCTCTATCTTTTGTTATCAGCAGAAGAGTGTTGCAAGTGGTTGGTAGATACCTTCATATACAGCTTAAAAACCTTGAGGCATGCTCAGTACACGTTTCTGATGTTATTTCAGGTGAACTTTCTTAACAAATTTTTTCCAGCAAAAATCAATTTATAAAAATCAAGACATGATCACTTATAAGCAAATCTTTAATTTTATAATTTCCTCTTCTGAAGATTATAAGATTTATGTAAGTAGCAGAAAGACTTAAGATTTGCTGTCAGTCTAAATTTGGACTCTAATGCACCATGTTACATGTAGCTCATGATTTTCTCATCAGCTCTTGCAGAGCAAAAGGATTATTTTTTTGTGTGTTCCCCCTTTTCTTTTTTCCCATAACATGTGACACAAATTGCAAACGTGAACCTGAATAATAAAGCATTGCTTCACTGATTGCTAAACTTGCATTATGGTGCTTTTAAACTCATTTCGGGTCATCGTACTGCAAATTAGTTTGATTGCAAGCAGTTAAGCTGTCATATATAAAGCCTTCATCTTTGAAGGGTCTCAGTTTCATATCATTAAAAGAGAATGCTCAATAGCCTTGAATGTATTTATTGTATGTTTACTATTTTGGAGGAAAGATAGTGCTGGGTCTCTAGAGAAGGTTTTGTATCATTTCAGGAAAAGTAGAGGGATATGCAATCCATGAGTGCTTCACTGATAGGCATGGTTTTGTATCGTATTTAAAGGTGGTTGACCATGCTCTGCATGAAACAAGAGCAAGTTTTCTCTTGTTACTGAAGTTTTGAACTTGGTGGAATTTTTTTGTAACCCAAGAGGAAAGAGCAACACTGGACCGCTTCTGATGCAATTTGTCTGCTGGTCTTAATTGTTTGTGGTGAGATTTTACTCAGAAAAGTATAAAATTATCATTTTCTCCTATGTGCATTTAAAATAAATGGAAAACCGTGCAAGATTTGTACAAATTCTCAAGTTACATAACGCAGAATAACAGAGTCTTGTGCAAAAAGAAGGGATTATGTCAAAAAGCATTATGGTAGAAAGGACTTAAAAGGATAAAATCTGGTAAGTGCCCTGAAAAAAAGTGTTTGTAGTGGTGATTGTTGGGTTGGTGCTGTGCTGGATACACCAGAACGCGAGTGCTGTGCTGAGAACGGCGTGAGCATTTGTCCTGCTGCCAGGCACAGGAGCCGTGTGCCATTTGGGTCTGTCTTGCAGAGATGAAATGCAGAGCTGCTGTGCAAACTTGGTGACCTTGGAAATCACCAGTACTGTCATTTGACTAACTGACAAGATTACTCTGGAGAAAGATAGTGTAAAAGCCTCAAAGGCATCAGGAGTATGCAATATGAATGGATTAATGAGGAGCAGAAGCCATGTGATGGTATTATTTTGATGTGACCTTCCATAGACTTTTCATTTTGCCATTTTCTGAAGAGATACTCTTTCCCCCGTCAGTTTCTCATCTTTCAGAAGAATACAGTTACTAATTTAAGCTACATCATTTTGTTTAATCTTTCAAACAATAGATCTTTTTCTTCCTGAGTAACTTACAAGTAAGGAAATACTGGTATAGATAAATAGGAAAAACACTCCCTCAATACTGCAGGCACTCAATTCCAAAACTTGCCCAAAGTATGACTTGTTCTATGTGAATGATTAGATTTATGGTGAATATTAGTATATTCTTCTTTTGAGTCACTTGAAGGGATAGTAGGATTGTACCTGAAGCAGAGAACACATCTCCTGATTGCAAGAATTAAGGCTGAATTTCACAGAAAAGAGTCCAATCCTCTTTCCCAGCCTTTTATGTCAGAACTCAAAATTGCTGTCTGATAAAATGTAGGACACCAGATTGAATTACTTCATTGAACCACTGCTGTCCCCTGTTAATGGTAATTGCACGGATATAGCGGTCTTTCTTGGCAACATCTCAGATATTTACCTCCCACTGTTTTTCAATTCAAACCTTTGATGAAAATATTCCCAGTACTTCTTTAAAGCAGACACCCAACTGTCTTTCTTGACAAAGGCAAGGTCTTTAAATCAGATCCTGACAATTTGTGACACAGCAGTCTATCTAAATCACCTTTTACCTATGTCTCTGTGTCATTTCCTGAAAAAAAAAGTGTCCATCAGAGGAAGGTTGCTGAAGGCTTGGTGCTCAGAGAGTCTGTGTGTGGCAGCGTGGCGCTGGAAGATTTGTGTGTTTGTTTCAGTGGAAGTAATTAGATGAAGGCTTGTAAAGTTGCAATGTGTGCTGTAATGGTTCATTATAAATATTTGGGGGTACTTTGTCCATAAGAAAAACATTATGAGGTTATTGCTGTTCTCAGACTGTTAGGAAGTGAAGGGTTTTTTGACGGCTTTTCCTTTAGCAATGGTTAAATCTGTTTAAAAAAAACCCAGGGCAAATGTTTTCTTCTTTGCTACACCGGAGGGTTAATGTGCATTCAGCTGAAGTAGCTTATTCACCTCCTGAAATCTCATCTCACTTGATGTCCTGAACTCTCCCTCCTACAGAGAGACGTGGATGCCACATCCACCATTCACTCTAGCAAATGCTATTGTTTCAAGCCATCTTGCATCATGACAAGGAGTCCTTTGACTCGTGCAATCAGATCAGTGCAGTTTTCATTACGGCGGAGCTTGCTCTCTAGCTTTGCTGCAAGATGGCAACCGTTCACTAGAGGGTTTTCCAGCAGATCTCTTTGCATTACTGAGTTTGCTTTTGGTACATATTCAAGGTTGGCATATAATATCAGCAGAGTTGGCCATATTGTGTAGCATCACTGTAAAAGAATTTGTAGGAAAAATCTGTGAAAATCACTTGCCTGTGAATGAAGACAGTGTCATTTAAATGAGTATTTATTTTGAGTGGTTTAGCTGTTCATTTTATTCGGTGACCTATAACAGTGCTGTTCAGCATAGAGACAGTGCCTACCTGTGCATTTGTATACATTGGTAAATAGATTTCTAGCTAATACTGTGATAGAACTTCTTAACAGCATTGACTAATTGCTCCCCCTTAGCAGATGAAAAGAGGTGGTTGTTAAATGGCAGAATAGACACCAGCTATAATAAAAGATCATGAGATAACTTCATTATCAAAGTGTTAATCTTTATCAAGGAGGATGTGTCTGTCAGAGATGGTGATGAAAGATGATCTTGGAGGGGAAAAAACGACTGTTCTACCCTGTGCAAGTGTGTGTGCCAGGCTGGTTCAGAGAGTGAAGTTCATCTGTGGAGTGTCATCAGTATAGCACATGTTGAGACTTGTGCCATTTGGAAATGAAAGAAACCTTTCAAACGAAGGGCTGGACTGTTGGGTATATCAGTGAATTCAAGAGGAATATGTTGCAGTTTCAAGGAATCATTACTGACGCCAGATGGAAGGGTTTTCACGGTGCACAGTTTAAAGAAAAGGTAGAAAGAAAAGAGAGGGATTTAAGATTTTCAAAACACTTAAAAAAATTCTCCTAGAAGAGATGCTCTTGCAGTTTTGAGTTCCCTCTGCTCTGATGAGAAATGGAGAAGGGAGGAGAACTGCTCCCTCTCCCTCCTCCTGCTCCCATGCTTACCTTTTGATTTCTCAGATGACTTCTGAAGATGGAAATAACTAAGTTCAGACAAACAGTTTAATGGCATTGCCGCACTTACGGTATCCAGATTCTGCTTTCTTTTCTTGGATGAAATATGACGCTAAAGGTAATAATTGAAGTGTTTGTACTACTGTGCCTTTGCACAGCAGTAGCCCCAGAAATTTTCCAACTGCAAAAAACCCCACCTGTTTTTGTAGACACCCAAGCACACGCACACGTAGATGTTGGAGAATTGGCAGCACAGATGCTGGGAAAAGGAATGTGTTTTGGGGCTGTCTGAAAGGCTCTGATGCTAGCTAGTCCATCTGCAGAGAGATCACTTACACCTGGTGATAAGCCATGCTCTTCTTCTCTCTTCCTGCCTCCTCCGCAATATTAACATCTGGCTTGCAGGATTGTTTCCACCTTGAAGTGGCAGCTGTGTCAGAGGCGATGTGCAGCAGAGAACGGAAGCACAAGCAAACCTGAACCCCATGCTGGTAAATCCGTGCAGGCACCTTCTGAAAGCATTATGTCTTCTGCTCTGTGCTTAGGGTTGCCAGCTTGGAAGAGGCAGCCGTGAAGCCTGGGATGCTGTTAAACACCACCGAGGACTTGTTTGCTCCCTCCCCATTCCCCCTTCCCCACTGAACACAAACTGTGAGAAGTCCAAGAACCGCTGCGGTGCCAACAAGAGCAAAATTACTTGCAGCTGGTGAATGCCACCTGCTCCTGCCGAACTTCAGCCAAAACAGTTTCCTCCCTGGAGTGCCCTGGAGTGGGGAATCGAAAAGCTGTTCAGAGCAGGGCGATATTTAGTGTGGATGGGGAAGAGACATTGCAATTCTCGTTTGAGAGCAGAGCATGTTATGCAGGAGGTCTCCAGTACTAATGGCTGTCTCTCCTTTCCCTTTCCCAGCTCCCTCAAATCACTCCTTCTGCATTCTTCCAGTATGTTGCTTATGAATATTAATTCAACCCTCTCTCCCTTTATATGCCATCCTTTTTCCTCATCCAAGCTAATGCAAATTTAATGTTGTTTAAAAAAAAAAAAATAGTCCTGCAAATGATAGCAAAAGCAGAGTGTCTTCCTTGAAGGCTCTCTGATGTATTAGTGCAATGACACCTGATGACACTGTATTTTCTTCTGTGGTAGAAGCACTTCTTGACCCTGAGAAAGGAAAAGAAACAGCCTTCCTTGTGATTCCCACTCTGTTTCTTAATAGCTTTCCTCATTCGTCCCTAGAATCTTTTGTTTGCCCAGTGTTTCCCAGTAGTTTTCAGGTTATTTTATGGTTTTGGTTTACTAAGTACATATTGCTTACTTAAATTACCTGCAGTATAGAAACAGAAAATCAAAGGACATCATCGTTATGAATTCATAGCAAGAGACCACTTAGCAGCCCTCTGATCACCATATTCTTTCTTATAGAGTACTTCATTGGTTCAGAGGACTTTATTCTGATTGAATCAGTGGAGGTTTTGTTGTGTTTAACAAGAAAACCGTCAGTGTCCAAATCTCTACATTCATTTATTTAAAAGAAGTATTTGAAGAGTGCTGTTGTTGAGTTGACCTGGAAACAGTTTTATCAAGTTTGTGCCTGGCTTTAGACATAGGGAGCTGAGTGAGATGTGTTATACAACAGGCATGTGCTTAGGTACTTTGCAGAATCAAAGCCTAAGTCTGTTAATTTTGTTGGTTATATGGTCAGTTGTTGCTTCTTGCTTTCACTCTGCAGCTCAGTTCCCAGTGTTTTCTTCTTCTTTCCTCTGCTTAGCTGTCATTGTCTGATTTTCATTAACCTACTATGAATTTGCTCTTCATTCATTTTTCGGCTCAATCATAAAGTCCTTTTACTTGCCTATCTGCAGTATAAATGCCTGGAGTGATAATAACTAAGTCCTCTTTATTATTTATTGAAAATATCATCTAGGATGTTTATCTGAAGGTAAGTTAGCTGCACCTTGTTTAGAAAGATAAAGCAAGCTTCAGACAGCATATGAGATAGCTGTGATACTCATGCTGTCATTCGCTCACCTGCGTATATGATTTCAGACATGAAATTAATCAAATTATTCTTTTGCTATTGGTAGCCTTGTTGCCTCAAACTTCTCCAGGTCCTCTCTAGGGACCTTCATGAATCAAGTCCTCCACCTGATGTTAATGATGAATATGTATGTGAACAATTGAAACAGGGGTTTTTGAGAAGTGGTAATCCCTAGAAATTCCACTGACACCCTGTTCTGTTTCTTCCGTCGTTCTCTTCCTCATTCCACACTGCCAGGAAATTTGTTGCTTCTGATATAGGATACCCCTTTGGAGGAACTAATCATTTCCTTTCTAGGCATACCCCAGAGGAATGTGAAATGCATGTTCCCTATAAAAGGATGATTGTGCTGCCTAAAAGTGCATAGAAAGGCAGCATGGTAAAAATAGGTCACAACTATTATCTAGAGGTCATTGCATCGAAACTCCCTTTTGCAGTTTTCCCTTGAAAAACAGCTTCCCTGACCCAGGAGGTCTGTTTCTCTCCTGTGTATCTGTGCTCCTGCTTTCCACAATGCTTAGGGCCTGAATAGGGATGTGTTTTTCCCTTCTTTCTTTTTTTTCAGTTTTTGTGTCAGCTGACTGTGTTCATACAGTTAGCAGTAAAGTATTTCATCTGTTGACTGCTGCATCTAGAATAGATTAAATTAGTGTTTATTTAACTTTTTACTGCTGACTTACAAAATTACTTTTAGTCTGGTTTGGATATATAACTTTTTCTATTAATTTATTGCCATGCTCTGCTCTGATTGCTTTTTTGCAGTGGTATCAAATTGTATGCTACTTTAATATTTTTTCCAAGATGCGCTCTTGATTAAGTCTATGTCAGATATTTATACCACCAAGAGGTATACTACTTAGAAATTCAGTTTCTTAATAAATACCTATTTTTAAAGCTCATACTTCTCCAAATTAAGGTGACTTGGTTTAACTTTAGTTAATCACACTTTGTTTCATGAAGATTTTGCATATATATTGGAAGAAAATATTTTTCTGCATCATGAATCACGCATATGGCGTAGTTGATACAGGATCAAAGGGGAGGTGATTTTGGGAAGATGTGCAAAGCATATTGGTTTAAATTTCTATATAGAGCCAGAATGATTTCTATTTTGGTACTACGGCAGGATCTCAGCAAGAGGCTGAGAGTTCCTTTCATTAGTTTCTATATATGTACATTAACAGTCCCTGTCTGAAAAACCTCATAACTTAAGTTAACTTTGAAGTTTGGGATGAAAAAATAAAAAAATACACTGGAGAGGAAAGGATATCACACAAAAATATGTGTAAATAACTATGTGGTCTTAAAAATCAGGAGCCGGTTCACAGTTGCTGTCCATAGTAGTTATTCAATGTGTTTACAGATGTGAAAGGCACAGGATTAAAAAGAAAAACTGTAGAAGTCTAGTACCAGAGTTTCAGGTTTTGTGTTGACCACTCTAGTTCCCTTGGCTCCACCAGGGCTGTGCCAGCTTATTCCAGCTAGTGACCTGGTCTCTCTTATTTAGCAAGTAATAATGTGGTCACCAGATGTATAGGGACTGACATACTTCACAAAACATATTTTTCTGTGTAACTGCATAGGAAAGTACTTATTTTTTGTTGTTGGCAGTGGTTTATTTTTTGCCTGTTTTGCTCTTGGAGTTTATACACAGCAAAACGAATATTTTCAGGTGCTCTTAAATTTGTTTCTTCCCTTAGCCTAGCCCATTACAGCTGACCTTTTTTTACACCCAAAACCAATCCAAATAATTTTAATGCTCCTTGAGACACCAATTTTTGAATTGGTCCCATTTGTCAGGTGCTAGTTTTTGAAAGAAATCATGATATATTGCTATGAAGTATGGAGCATGCATGTGAATGTTGCGGACGTGTCCAAGTCAGCCGTAGTTGCTCTCGCCAGCTGATGTCTCCTACCTCTACCGTGAGTGCTCCTGCATCTTCTTCACCAGGCAGCGCTGGATGGAATTAACCACAACTCCAGTATTTTGCTTTTTTAAGCTAATGTGGTTGGTTTTGTCTGTGGTGTCTGAAGGTTCGCTCACATGATCCCTGCACTGTACATGTGGTAACTTCCGACGGAGGAGCAAGAACAACCAGCAGGGAGGCTGCAATGCCTTCAACTGCAACAGCTCTTTGTAAAGTTAACATCCGTCCTGGCCTCAGCCAAGATTGTCAGTATTTCATATTGACGAATTGAGCATTTCTATAGTTTATATAAAAATGTTCAATTTTAATGTCTTTTCTTTTGCTTTTTTCACCTCTTATATCCTTTTGAAGGAAAAGAAAAGCACTTGTATGTAGATATTTTTTTTCCCCCAAACACCTAGGTATGTTCTCTGCTGATGGAAAGGCGTTGTTGCTTAGTGATAAAAGCAGTGTTTCTCGCATTGGTTTAAATTTCACTCTCCTCTCTTCACAGTCTCATCTCAACAAAGCATAGGTTCAAGTTTAAACACATGCTTACATCCATTTTATTCAGGAGAGCGTGTAAGCACACATGCATAACTGAAGTCAATGGGATTTAAGTATGTGCTTCACTTTAAAGCATGTGCTTCACTGCTTCCCTGAATACAGGGGGGTTTAATCTAAGTGGTTTGGAAATTACAGTGGCCTTGGACATATTGGTTCTTTTATCCATCTGGAAAAAGGGCTACTGTGAAATTTAGTAAGTACTGTTCACACTTTGAAACTTTCATGTAAAACGCAGTTGTTTCTTTCATACTCATCTTCCTTGCAGTATGTTTAGTTTACACATAAAAGCACGATACGAAGATGGTTGGAATTTGTTACTGTGCCTTGGAGTGGGTTGGTGTTGAGACTGATCGGTGTAGGTAGGCGTTCAGACTACAGCTACACACAGCTCTTCTGTCTAAAGAGAAATGACACCCAGGACTGTAATATTTAATCACTGCGACTGGCACTGGAGTCTTTCCAGTGGCCACTTGTAAGTACTTAACTCGCCCTGGGTACCGACGTCTTTCCACATACTGTGTTAGCATTAACAACTCAAAGGCAGCTTGAAGAGCAGTCACTCATATCTGTCTGTCTGGATGTCTTTGTTACTTGTATGTCTGTTTACGTGTGTAATTTTCTTTCAGATGTTGAAGTGCAGCTCAGCAGCTGGGCCCCAATGTTTTGAAAATCTTTGAGAACTAATTAGGCTCTCCTCAGAGTATGGCTCATCCAGCCAGTCTGAATAAACAAATGTCACCGTTTGTATTAGGAAATCTCTACAAATGACTGATCCCTGTCATGGGGTAACATTAATCTTTTTAGTATAGATTTCCAATAGTTAACCATCTGGCTCCATGCAGTTTTCCAGAAAACATTCACTACCGGGGCCAGTGGAAAGAAGAAGGTGGGATTAATAACCTGAATACATCATATGAAGCATTAATCTTTAGGATTGGCCATTTGTTTTTATCAAAACAACTCCCTTAAGATAATATTTCACAGCATGTGGTACTTGCATGGACTTCTTTCAAAATGAGGAAATGTTTCAGTATCTGCAGTCTGCAAATTTAGTGTGGATGATAAAGGCTGGAAGAATCCTACATTCTCTTCTGATTTATATTGCATTTACAGTCCCAGCCTGTTTAGTGGAAATGTCTGATCTTTGCAATATTTGTTGTTACAGCTTTTCATTCAGAATAGCACTTCTATATAAGAATCTAAAATTACTCAAGTAAATGTTAATATTTAATATACAGACTGGTACAGGCAACACTCTATTCATCTGATGGATGAATTTTGTCAACTGAGCTGTAAAGATAAGTCCAGCGTCTTGGTCTAGGTTAAATGATCTCAATCCGGCTAAGCTTTTAGGCACCTGCTTGACTGTAATCACTGGTTGTTCCACAGATTTCATTGGTCCTAAGTGCTTTGTTGAAATCCAGCCATATGACTTAGGTCCTGCCTGAGGTCTCTGACTTGCAAGCTGTGTCAAATTAAAGGCAAAAAACAGCTGAAGAGGTTATGGCCCTCAAGCTGTCTGTCCTGCCCTTGTGATGGAGATTACCTCCTCTGCAAGGCAGATGAATGAATGAATTCTAAAGCATATTAAGTTAAACTCAAATTGGAGACATAATACTCCAAGCTGAAAACTTGAGCACTCCAGAAGCTGCTTCATGAGCCATTCAGTTGTCTCTGCTGTGGCAGGATGACAACTGCCATCAGGGGAACGGAGTAGACGGTGTAGGGGATGGTAACTACTTTGGCCGTCTGATTTTAATCTATCACTTCATGCAAATCAGAACTCTTAGTCCCTTTCTTGACAGCCTGGCTTGTGAAAGCTTACTGCTGTTTGCAAAGCTGGCTGGCTCATATGCTGCTACCTGACCTCCCTTTAGTGCTGTCCAACGCTCGCCTGGCTTTGTCACTTGCCTAGTGCAAGAGAAGCAATTTAGACTGTAATCTCCTTGAGAGGAGGAACTACATTTTCCATGTATTTGGGTGCAGCATATTGTGAACACTATCCAAACAGAACCAATAATTTTCCTAATCTGCATGTGACACTAGTACACTTGAGTAATGTACAACCCCCTGTACATAAACCATGTTTATACCTTCTCACCCAATCGTATCCGTTGCAGTATTTCCAAATAAATGGTGGGTTTCTTACTGATTCTTCCTGATACAAAGTGATTTGTAAGAATCTTGTCATGCCAAACTCATAATAATACTAAATGAAGACATTTGTTGAAGGAAGTGATTGTAAATTACATGCAAATTCAAGCCTTGCTGGCATTAATCAATACTGAAACACAACTTTTGCATTTCTGATATAATACTGCTGAATCTAATACAGTGGATTTTATGTTTCCATGTGAATTAAGCTTTTATTTTGATTTAAAACATTTTTCTACTGGAAAAGGAAAATGCTGCTTTTTTTGCTTGTTTTGTTTGGTTTTTTTTGAGTATTTATACAGTCTTGGAAGACCTGCACTTCCATACACAAACTTGGTAACTTTTGTGCATAGTTAGTTAATCTGTATTATTTAAACTGGTTGGTATTCCTGTGTGATTATGAGTTTAAACTGGTCAACCCGTCTGACAGAAAGACGTTTTATTTCGTGGTGAACAGACTGAAGTGAGGTGGCAGTTACTTAATCACAATCACCGGAACATTTTTCTCATTATTGCAGTTGTATGTGGTCATGCCTGTTTCTTTTCCTAACCAGTTACAGATTCTGACTTTGTGGTATCGGTCAGCCACTGATTCCATTCTCAGCAGCTATCCTACCTTGCATTCTTCTGGAGGGTCATGTGCCTGTGAGGGCTTGCTTAAAATACAACCACAACAACAGATAGCAAGCGGATAAGAAATCAGTCTTGCACAACGTTGCAAGCAAGTTTGTTGATTTCAACGGGACTACGCAGGATGCATTAGGGATGTAAGTAAAGCTTTGCATAGTTAGGCTCTTTAAAAAACGTTATTTGACCTCAGAAACAATGCACTGTTTTCGTTCTGTGGCAGTGTTTGATTGAGAACCATCTCATGGTGATTGCAATACACATTTATTTTCATTACAGGAGCCCTTTAATCCCTAATTAGGACTGAAGGGCCAGTGCTCTACTCAGAGTATATAAAGTATTACACCCAATGGGAATGGATGGAATCAGAGTATTCTGCTAGATGATTATTTTTTTTTCAGATATGGTGGAACTAGAGCTCAAAGTAAACCATCAAACCCATTTCAAGGGTTTTTTTTGTGTGTTTTTGTTTGGGTTTTGGGGGGGGGGGGTGGCATTTCAATACTGATTTATTTTGGTTCAGCAACATCAGTACTGCATACTGAGCAGCGTTAGCTATAATGATATTTTCATATGTATTTCCATTAAAAATAGAGAGATGCTTCCATATCTTCTGATCAGTTTTCCATTTATTCTTTCCACTAGTATCATCCACCCATTTTTGTTGAATGTCGAAACTGCAGTTGATTGTTTTTGATAACCACTAACGCATTGTGCCAGTGATTTCTTTCCATTCGTTATAGTTACACAAGAAGATTAATCATACTTGATTTTATTTTAAAATATTAAGCATCAATAATAGAAAAGCTGACACTTTTGGGAATTTACCCTACTGGTTTATTTATGTCACGGACAAGTTTTTTCTTTAAGCAATTGCTTCAGAGTGAATGCAGAGATTGTCAACTGTTTATTCAGAGCCATATGCATATAGACTGGTGTGTGTGTTTTCTAGGAATAGCACTACTATGGCACATTTTCATTCTGTTAAGCTTTAGTGTTTGAAATATTTAAGAGGCTACTGTACTTCACTCCTACCGATCTCTTTATTTTAGGCCTGATTTAAAGCATATTGAAGTCCATGCACATTCCTTCTTTGATCTCAGTACGTATAATTCTCAGTGACTTGAAGTTAATAGACCAGATCATCTTCTGTGATACGTGTAGTTGATATTTATGTGTCTGCACGAATGTGTGTCAGTGTTCATGCTTACATAAAATCTTGCATACTGTCATAGATTGTTGTACTATGGAGTTCCACATCTTTGAATCTGATTTGTGTGGGAACTACTAGCTTAGTGTAAAGTGGACAACAGTGGAAAAAGCTGACGTGTCTTTCTCAATTCAGTTGTTTTCAGCAACTAGAGTTCAACGGTCAATCCATTTAGCCCTGCACAGCAGCTGCTTTTGGCAACTTGCAGCATCCTTGTTACTGGGTGTATTAACTTTGGTTAAAGAAAGAGTAAAGGGACTGATGTAAAAGCCACTGACTTCAGTAGGCTTTGGGTCAGAACCTAAATACAGTTCTTATCTGCTAGATTGTTCAGCTATTGCATTTTACAAGTATATTTGTGCATTTCTTGCTTTATCACTTTTGCATTAATTGTCTGAGGAAAGCAATATTTTCCAGAATAAAATTATTCAAGAAATAGGGTCTGATTTTCTGTTTCTTTAACACCGACATCAGGGTGGTGTAACTCCTTTGAAATCAATGCAGTTACACCAGAATAAAACTGGTGTTAATGGAGTGCAGAAATTGATGTTAATGGAGTGGAGAAATCTGAGAATTTCTTTATATCAGACTCAATTGACTCTAATTTTGATCACCTCCGTTGAACTGGAATTAGTAAACAGTGAAATAGATAGAACTACACTGTAATACAAGTAGTGTAATGGCATGGAGAATACATCCCTCATCACTCAAAGTGACTGCTACAGAACCATTCTAACTTGAATTTCCTTAGTGGAAATTATTCTTTAATCAATCCATTTAACTTGAATGGTTTCAGAAATCCAGCCAACATTTCAGTCACAGCTCAGATTCTGTGTTTTATGGAACAGGTTTTTGCTTTGAAAGGATCTTCTCCAAATGTATCGCTGTTGTAGCTCAGTTTCCTTCAGATGAAGTAGATAGAGGTAAATTTGGCACTCTGATGAAAGCCAGAAAACCAGAGTCTGTAAGTTTTAATAGATCTTCCAGACTGTTATATGCAGTAACAGTTTTGCTTTTAAAATAAAGCTGAATGGTTGCATTAGAGATCAGATAGTGAGATTCAAAACACACATAAGCACAAATGAAGACATTTTGCTTTCCAAGGTCTTCAGTGCTTTGTATTTAGTTGTTTGCAATTACACATTTGTCTGTGATAACTAAAAAGCATTAGACTCTGTGAGGAAGTTCTTATTTTTCACTGCCTCCCTGTTGCTGCTGTAGTGCCATGTGGTTGCACAAGGTCAAAGTCATGCAGTATAGATAAACAACAGTGAAATCTGCTATCTTTAGAAGAGGCTATAAGTCACGAGTGGTACATTTTTGTCCTCTCCATCTCTTCTATCACTATGTGCAGAAAAAATGACTCTAAAATAGAGCAGCATCTAGAACATCTTGTCATAGGAGTACACTGAATTATTAGTGTAGATAGAGTGCTCTGCCTCCAGCTTCCAGAAGAAAAGACTTGGCTTATGTCAAAACTGTGCACATTGCTGATCTATATATGTCTTATTGGTCCTTTTGCATTGGTGGTACATACTCAAATTTGATTGACACATCAGCTGATCTAGGGGAGGTTTGACTGATATGGAGGTGCCTTGAGTCCAGAGGCTGCAACATCTTTTAACATCACTCCTTCCTTGTTACGTTGCAGTATTTTTACCAGACCTGGGCTAGCAATATAGAGAACGGTTATCTGGAATTTTGAAAAGTTGGACTTCCTCTCTGGACTGTGAATTTTGTTGTTGGTTCATACCCATCTTTCAGCAAAGTACAGCAGCAGAAAGATGCTGGGATCGCAGTCAGAGTGCTGATTGCCTTTCCTGTTAACTTGTGTTGTAATTTTCAACACCAAAGCTTTCTGTGTATCCGAACAGAATTGTCTGAGATCAAAGTCCTCATATTCACAGAGCATCGTTTGAGATTCTGAATTGTGGTGGGGCGACATGGGGCCAGGGACACACTTTTGTTGAGATGAGTTGACACTGATGATCCAAATTTCATTGCCATCCAGACTTAACACTGTTTTGAGAGATGACGGTAGAATACATAACATGTAAATGTCTCAGAAGATTACATTGAACAGGCTTTAACAAGTGAAAGCTGTGATCCATGAATGGATTCTTATTTTTGAATGAGAAAAAGTGACTACACCTGAAGCATTGCTTCTGGAGGGGAATGGGGTGGTGGCTGGCTGTTTTATTTGACTTCTGGTATCTGAGTACCAGCCACCGAAACTGAAGCCAAATGAAATGTTAGGGACTCTGCAAGTATGACTCATGATCCTAGCACCAGAAGTTTAAAGCTAATGAAAGGAAAATACTGAGCCACGGGCTTAAAAAAAACAAGTCAGAAATATTTATCATATCCAGTAGTCTAAAGGCCTCATCTTTATGGTATTCAATCAGAAGCCTGAAGGACTGGATTTTTATTTTTTTTTCTCTGATATAAATCAATTCTCCATGTTGCCCTGGGCATATCAGTCATGGGGCTTCCATTTCAGTGGTTTGAGATTTATGGATAAGAAAAGGGATGAAAATGTCTCCCACTAAAGCAAGTTGCTGTATGCAAAGCAGACTTGGACATGGGACCAAATACAAGGTAGGCGTCATCAGCACTGAACAGGTAAAAGCTGCGACTGACTTTGATAGGAGTTTTCTGTGACTGAAGTTTCCCATCTTAAAAAGGACAGCAAAAAGTCTGACCATGTGTTTCCATACTAGCTTGTGAATGAGACAGTGATTTTTATGCAAGATATTTGTACCTCAAAGCAAAGTTGAATTTCACTCCATGACTGTGAACTCTGGCAGTTGCTCCCTTACAAGGGAGCACTCCAGCACCTATTGTTAACTATGCGTGGTACATCAAAGTTTATTTGTTTTAGAATAGGTTGTGGAAGATAGTTGTTTATCTTTTGTAGCTTGCTAGGTTATAAGCAATCTTTTTACTCAACACATACAGCAACTAAAATCACCTAAGTGCTGCATAATGGATTGTGGGGTCAACATCTTCCTCTTTCTTCATTTTGTACCTTATTTCAGCCTCTGAGAAATGTGAACAATTATGCAGGTGTAGTCTCCACCAAAAGTAAGAAAGATTGAATTTGCTATTTGTAGCACTATAAAGCAAATACAGAATTCAATAATGTGTATTTTCATTATCCTAATGGAAGATTTCAGTATGTTAAATGTGTTCAGATGTCCTTGGCAAAATTGGGGTCAGTCATGTGAAATGGAGACAAAATGTGTTTCATCATCTTGTGGTTATTATACTACAAGGATTTCATTGTAAAGCGCAACAAGTAATTGCAACCACATTTCTGATGCTATTGACTGCTTTATCTAATGGAAATTATTTCTTTCTTGATTATTTAAAATGAACCTTTTACCACTGTCATGTAAGAAAATTGTAAGGTGTTGGTTTGGTTTTTTTAATTCATTACAGCACCACTATTAACAACAACAAATTAAGAGTGTGCACTTCTCAGTCAGATTTTATCCAAGGATCTAAAGGTGCTTTAGGAAAAAAATTCACAACAAAACTTTGTGTGTGTGGAAGGCAAATGGAGGAGATGATTGGTATAAAACTGAGAAACTGTTTTTCATTCTAGGCCTGATTGAAAACTGCAGAAGACAATAGTAAAACATTTGTTAGGGTAACGAGCTTTGGCTCAGATGTGCTGTCTCTGAGTCAGTGGGGCTGTTTGTGTTTCTTTGGTGGCTTCAGTGGTCACCCACTGCCTGAGCGCTTTGAGTGATGCACAGGACTTGCAGGGTATTTAAAGGAGATTCACTGCTCCAAGGTTTGTTTTGCAGAAATCAGACTGATTACCCTGTGGAGGTCTGCAGGAGTTCAGTGACCTGGTCTTTTAGTTCAGGACCTACGTTTGAACTCAGTGCTATCATGCAGTAGACCAGGGATGAGGGTCCTCCTTCAATAACTAATACATCATCTGCTTCCATTACTTTTTATGTCCCAAGAGACACCCACTCTGTCACGCTTTTTCTTTCCCTCACTCATATGGACACACATACACAGACACATACATATACATTTGCTTTCTGTGCTGATAGTCTTAGGCTACTATCAGAAGTGCAGGTACATTAAGTGCTTTAATTCATCACAAAATAGCCACAGAAAAATGGGGCAACTTGTAAAACCTGAAAGGTAATAGGGACCCAGGATTCTGCCTCAATTCTGTGATAAGAGATCACAGTCTGTCCGAGTTCGTGTAGGATACACCTCCTAGAGATTTTTTTCTTTTCAGATGGCAACAGAGTGACAAAATGGATTTCCACAAGACACTAGGAGATGTTGTTTGCTGTCTGAGGTCTGGGCTGTCAGTTCCCCCTGTTTTTCACGATTCAAGATGCGCTTATAGCTACCAATTTGCAGATTTAGGATGCACTGTAAAAATCTTACTTAGGGGATATTTGCCTGGCAGCAAACATGCATTGCTGTGTGCTTCAATTCATTGCAAATCTAATGTTCAAGTATATCAGTTAGAATTTCTCAGGTTGTCTTTGCCAGGCTTTTCTTTTGCAACCAATAAAGCATTCCTCACTTGTTTTGCTTTTCTCAGTTGGATATATATATAAAAAATACATATATATTTTATTCATCCTGGAAACATCAGAGACCAGATTCCAACACCCGTAAGCTGCATCTCTGCAGATGTGAAATAACTGTTGATCTAAATGGGGTTATTCTAGATTTACACCTGTGGAGCTAAGTGGAGCTTCACATGGAGGAAGGCCCAAAACATATGGCAGTACCAGTTTTGTTTAGAGCAAGTTTTTAACGATTTCCACAATTTGATCTACTGTATTGTAGATTTTATGGGTCAGTGTGGATAAAAAAATAAAATAAACATCTGGTAATGTACAGCTTTGTTTGTATAGATTTATAGAGCCGGGAAGGGATGCAGCCGGTGTGTGACTGTGGATCCAATAAACAGATACTGTGGTTATTTCTGCTTTTGGGGGAAGAGTTGATCAACTGCAAACATCCCCACTGCTGAGTTTGCTCAGCAAGCTGCTCAAGAGACCCCAGCCAATAATTATGCTTTCCAGGCATTTGGTGTTTTATGAACTTGTTTCTGATTTCTCCCCATATGCAAATGTGGGGTTTCAGCCAGGCCAAGGCACTGGGAGCAAAGTGCTGATGTGACACTTTGTGCCAGGATTTAGTAGGGTCCCCTGAAGCACACAGTCAAGGGAGCTTTAGGGCTATTAAGCTGCTCAGCCACAGTGCCATGATGTTTCTGCTTGCCTCTCTCACACCATTAATTTGCTACCAGTTGTGAATAGTTGTTTCCATGGGGCAGTGAAAATAAAACCTATGGAACAGGGTGCCGCAACATCTTTTTTGCCATTAGGCATGGATTTTTTTTTTTTTCTAATTTTATTTTATTTTTTGTTGCTTTCAAAGGAGACTCCCTTTTTATTATTATTATTATTATTTGCAACATGTTCACCAGACAAAATGATTATGTTAAGGCAGAGACATCACATCACTTACATTTCATAGCTCAGTGCAATTTTCATAAAGTGCGAGGCAACATCCAAAAAAACATGACTCAGAATTAGAGTTTCAGAAGATTATTATATAGACATTATTTCCCCCAGGTCACGGGCTTTAGTCAAATTTGGAAGAGAATGAAATTGCCAACAGTGAAAAGCAGACAGAAAGGTATGAGTTCATGAGCAGAGAAATAACATTTTCATTTGTTCCTTCCCCATGGGAAAGATTCAACATTCCGGTAAATGGAGACGGTTATAAGAAATGAATTTTTGTCAGCAGGGATGTGATTTTAAGGCTCACTTATCCATTGGCAATCTAGATTTCTAACCCCAGGAATCTAGGAAATTGCTACAGAATGTAGTCTTTATTATAAACAAGTTTTTTTTTCTTTCTTTTCCTTTTTTTTCCACCCTGTCTTTTTTAGTAGTTGAGATTTTTAAGGTGCAGGTCTATGCTTCTCGGAGCATTTCAAGGGGTCATATTGCCACAGAATTATTCTGTGTGGCTTGCTGTCCCTTTGAACTGTGTCTTCTGTGGTGCAGTGATCCCTCTCACCCAGGAATTCCTCTGATCATTGGAACAAGGATGTTTTTGAGAACTAAAAGCACCCCCAGCAATGTGTCGTTTGCAGTAGACTTTGCTCCCAAGGATCTAAGTATCATTCCTTGCTTTGTGCTTTTCTCCCTTACCCATTTTTTAAGCTCTTCTATTCGCACAGGCAAGGAGGACTAAGTGGCAAAGAGTTTTAGGAGGTGGCTCTTGTTTTTACTGTGTACAAATAGCCAGAATTTGCAGGCTTTCCATGGCACAATTCCAGGCAGACTACTTTGTAATTAAAGAATTTTCTTCCGAGAGAAATGTTCATTTTTTCCTTCATCTGACACTCACTGTGCATTTAGATCCTGTGAGAATGTTCAAATGCTGTTACTGCCTTCTTGAGAGTAAAAGTGATTTTATATAACCCTAAACCCTTCCTTTCTGGTGATGCTGATTGGTTCTCTAACATTATTATCTTCATTATTTTTTTAAATTAATAACTTGAAAATATGTACATCTAAAATCTGCTTTCCCTAGTGTGTTTTTGTCCATTTTAATATCTTTTCTTATGACCAAGATCTATTTGCCTTACTGTATTATTATCAAGAAATGTTATTGCCATTGCCTGCCAACATCTTACTCATCGCAAATTGCATTAGTTCTGTTAGCTTCATTATTATTGTGTCTAAACTGTAGTATAATGATTATGGAACATCATGATAGAGGCTGATTAATAAATAAGAATTGATTACTCTGACTTTGTCCGTTGTATTAGGCCCAGGAGATTTATACTGTTGATGGCATTTTCTGAAAAACTGCAAATGCTTAAGAAAGATAGAAAGAGTGGAATATAATTTCATCTTACAAATGCACAATCAAATTGCATTCCTTTGTCTCTGCTAGCAGATAAGGGCAATCAGAGCAGTAGCATTAAGAGCCTCTGAGTGGATCACTCAGTATTTCAGTATGGAACTATTTTCCATTTGCTTTCTTTTCTCTTAAAATGTGGGTGTCTGTGGAGTGTTTTAATGGTGCTGGCTGGCATCAAAGAAAGGGATATAGCTGTTCCTTCATGCAGACATAAACTTCTACTAGTGTTTATTCAGAGATAGTATTTAAACATGCCTTAAGGCAATAAAAAATAAGCTAAAATACAAAATATTACAACTGTAATAGTGCATCTGCATTTTCTTTGTTGATCTGATTCTGTCAGCCTAAAAAACTCTAGTCATAGACTTCAGCCTCCTCATGCAGGTGTCCTGCTGGTCCTTTCCCTGCCAGTGCTGCCTCAGACCTGCAATATTCACATTCCTTTCTAGAGGCCACACTACTTAAAAAGGGCCAGGACTGGGAAGAAATTAGGAATTGAACAGAAGTTTGCAAGTTGCTTTTTGCTGTTTTACAGACTTTTTGTGGAAACTGAGTGCGTTTAAGTATATAGGCTCCCCTGGTGTGCTGCATGAATGTGAATTGTAACGTGGTCGCTTGGTGAAAATAGTGGTAGATTGGGTTTGAGTTGTACTCTAGCGCTGGATGATCTTCCCCCATCCACGGGGAATGACTGCAGCTTTTGAGTCTGGGAGGGAGCTATGGTGGATAGCCGTGTTGTAGGTGTAGCAGAAAGTGATCTTATCTATTAGTGACTAATTCATCTGCAGATGATAAATACAAATGGGTCAGAAAAGTTTGAATCTTATGTTTTAAGACAGTTTTCATTAGTACTGGAGCTGCAGGTAGGGTTTCCTTGCTTACCCTGAATGGTGCCTGAATTGGGACTGTGGTCATTGCTCGGGGCGGTTTTGAGTGTGGGAGGGGATGGAGCAGGAAGAGTAAAAGTAGGACCCTCACACCTTTTGGGGTATCACTGCTCTCTAGGTAAAAGATGTAGCAAAGAATTTAGTTCAACTGACTGCCTTGAAATTTATTTGTCCTCTTCTGTCTTTGCAAGAAAAGCATAATTTGCTGCATGTACTTGGTCTGACTCTGGTTTACGTCTGTCCCATGAGCAGCTAACTCTCACTGTAGCGAAGACATTTTACAGTAGCAAGATTAATCCTTCTTAGGCTGTGAATTAGCTTTTTCACCATCACTGTGGCCTTTATCACTGCCAAGGAGTCCATCAGTGCATGAATAATACAGCCGAACCCTTTGAGAAATTTCAGGCAGCTTCCCATCACCAGTGCGAGGAGGGATTTGGCAGATATTTGAAATCCATGCATTTGTTTTGAGGGGGCTGGATGGGGCAGGCAGGGGGGGAAGCACCGGGCTCGGGCTTGGCCCAGCCGGACAGGGAGCTCCGTTGTTGCACTCTTGCTGGCCTAAGGATGAGTCGCTGAAGGTGAGAAGCCTTCGGGGGCTGTGTGCGGGTGTGCCTGGGGCTGGCGGTGGGAGCGGGCCCTCAGGTCAGCCCAGATGCTGCCGCAGAGGCTGGATACTGCAGGCATAAATAAATGGAAAGTGTCTTTGCTAGATGAGTATTTTTCTTAAAACTCTTTTCCGAGAAACAACATTAAGCAGAGCTTTACCAGGTTTAGTTTTTTTTGGTTTTGTTTGTTTGGGTTTTGGGGGTATTTTTGCAAGAAAGCACTCCGTGTCATTGGAGTGGACTCCCCTGAAAGCACTGCTTGTGTTCCTGTGGTATTTATTGTAATTCCTAGAGCTGTCAATCAGGGCTCAGGCCTCCTTGTGCAGACACAGGCTCACATTGCTTACAGTCTATGGGAGATATAATGATCTGCACCTAGTGAAGGGAAGCATTTAATGAAATCTCTTTCAGACATGGGAAACTAAGGTTTTTACTGCTTGTTGATAAAGTCGTTCTCTTCTTACTAAGTGTACTGTTGGGAATGGAACAGAAAGCTCTTGTGTCTGATTGTTTCTTTTGCTGGAGCTAATGTTTTGAATACATGTTTGGCTCTGGAATAAAAGTTTTATGTTATAGTCTGGTTGTTCTGTGCAAACAAGGAGCAAAAGACTCATGCTACTAAGCAATTCTGAGAGTCCTCAGTCCAGGGGAACTGGAAATTAGGAGTGAAAAAACCCTGAGAAATAACTGAAGGTTGCTACAACCCCACCTAACCCTAAGCAGTCATTGGACCAGTGATGTTTTAAGGCAGGGCACTGCCCTCATGTATTTTATTTTACTGTGGTGCTCTGCTGTTTTGACACATCCCATTGAAGTGGATTAAACCCGCAGAGGAATCAGAGTACCCCTTGGTTCCAGATCCAGCATGACTGGTCACGTTTAGAGGTTAGAAGCAGCCAATGCTTTTTGTTCTGTTTTGAGCATGCATGACTGGGTGGCAGTTTTAAAGTCACCAGGATCCACCTGTGAAACTGCCCTTGGAGATCAGTCTGAATGGAGGAAGAAAGAAATGGGAGATTTGCAATTTATTAGTAGTAGAAGCCCTGAGAAGAAAAACAGTGGTTCTTTTCTTTTGTAGCTGATGCAAGAAGAGCACAGCAGCCCCCTCCAGGAGCTGGCAGCTGCCAACTGGATTTTTCTGACCTATGAAGAGAGGCAACAAAACCCAATTTACCGTTATAATTTACCTTATCATCTACTTTGTCTGCACTTGGAGCTGGGCCTCAGTTTGGCATTGTGAAGAAGATAAATGTATATTTGTTTTTTCAGCATCCAAACCTAACAACTGGCTTAAGATTGTGTTTTTCACTAGTAGCATTTCTTACTGCAGTCATAACATTAGAGGGTTTCCTCCATCAGCAGATCCTGTATTCCAGTACATATCTCCTCCCCTGCCTTTCTTGCAGGCAACACACAGATATTGGAAGAGTGAATGTCACCTCCTTGCCCAGGTACAGACTCGCACCATTCAACCTTCAGCTGGTAGGGAGGGAATTGTGGCAATTATTGCAGTGGTTCAGCGAAATCCTGACAGCGTCTCTCCTACTTGCTTCTTCAGGGAAATTGAAATATTGGGGGGGGGGGGGAGGTTAACATGCTGCAGATTTTTGTAATTTATTCCCCTTACGGAGTTGCAAGGGGAAAAGATGAGGCCTGTGTCTCCTGAATCCCAGTATTTGGCTGTAGTTCCACCTATTTCTTTATGTCCTGTTCAGAGCAAGGGACATAATATCTACCTTTGGCAGAAAGCATTTAATAACAGGATTTTATTGTAAGGAAAGACTGCACCACCTTCATCTTAACTTCCACTACCATTTTTTTATAATAGTTGTTCTTACGGTGTTGGTGAAAGCACCAAACTGGCAGCCTTGGAGTCTGAAGTCCTTTGTGTGTCCTCAGAGCAGTTCCAGCATGGCAGTGGAAAAGGCTCTGTTCTGCCGTGGGTATGGAGGGACAGTCTGAAAGGGGCTGTTATGGAGGCAAGCAACCATCGGAGGTATTTTTTTGAAACAGAGGAGTTCTTGGGGGTTTTGAGAGTGCTTTCTGGTCTGTCAGGATTTCTGTTCTTGTTGGGTTTGGGGTTGTTGTTTTTCAGGGTATCAGTGTGAGTTTCCTGTGAAGTAAGATCGTGAGATGGCACAGCACCATTTCAGAAACCCACTGGTTACCTTTCCTCTCTTACCACACCACAAAACCTGCTAACCCTTCAGAGCTGGTTAGTGTTTTGGGATAGTATTTTTCTGAGCATGCAGCCTGAAATATCTTAAGATAATGACAGATTTTATTTCTGATAGCTTTTTTCATAGCATCTCTGAAAAGAAACCTAAGATCTGGACAACCTAGAGCTTCTAGCCAACTCCAACAACTTTTTGGAACCCTAGAATGAAGGACAGGAAAGTTGGTTGTGGGTGATGTGTAACAGGAGAACACGCTCTGTATATGTTTCCTACTCCAAAAGAAATAAGAGAAATTAGGCCAGTGGTTTGGTAAATTATATGAAAAATAGACCTTGTTTGCTAATGGAGTGTGAAGAAACTGATGTACTGAAGATGATCTATAATATTTCATATTTCTCTGAGGAGAAAAAATGATAAACTTGATGGTGTGTGATTTATTCATGTTTCTGAACATAAAGAAGAATCCTAAAGTCAACTGTCTGTTTCACACTCTGAGACCAATAGCAGGATTTACACTGGGATTTAGTGGTTGGGTTTTGTTGAGTACTGCGGAGGAGAGAAGCGCTGATTAATGATGGAGTAGGAAATGTCTACAGATGGGATAGTTATGCAGAAACTGAAGCCTTTTCCACATATCTGTTTTACTGCTTCACAAAACATGACGGCAAATATGTTAAATTTGTTGGGGTTTGTTCTGGCGGTTTGTTGGGGTTTTTTGTTTGTTTTTTTTTTTTTTCTCTTACTATTACTGCTTTCCTTTGCTACCATTCTCTCTGTACATTCAGAGTTTTGCCCTTCACTGCAACAGAAGCACTCCCGTCCTGTTACTCTATTAGTTTGATTCATGCTGTATCATTCTGGTGAACTGCTTTTTGAGCAGGGTCATCAAAACCTTATGTAATTTAGAAATTCAGTTGACAATTTCTTAGGACCAGAAGGGTTGCTTTTCTTTGTTCTGCTCCTGTAAGAGTGGATCTTCATTTTACTCCTGAGAGAGATCTCTGTGGTTCAAAAAAGAGCACAACTTCTTTTGCTTTTTGGCCTCAGGACCAACTGCTGTGTTACATGGTCTTGAGGATGAAGTACATGAAAGAAGAGACCTTTGAAATCTGACATATCCTGCAATAGAAGAAAAAAGGGGAGAAAAACAAATCCAAAACCACAGAGAGTAACATAGAAGGTAGGCCATACAGGAGGACGTCTGCTTTTTCAGAGGTGAAGTGGGGTATCAGTAGGTAGGGGAGAAAAATGTGAGCACGGTGGCTTTTGGGTTTTTCAAGTACTGTACACTGTACTTGTATCCACAAGTTTTGACCTTCAAACTATATATTAAATTGTAGTCATGGCCCTCTACAACTACCTGAAAGGAGGTTGCGGAGAGGTGGGGATGAGTCTCTTTAACCAAGGAACCAGTGACAGGACAAGAGGGAATGTCCTTAAGCTGCCCAGGGCAGGGTCAGGCTGGCTCTGAGGAAGGATTTATTTGCAGAAGGGGCTGTTGGGCGTTGGAATGGGCTGCCTAGGGCAGGGGGGGAGTCCCCATCCCTGGGGGGGTTGAAGAGTCGGGCTGACCCAGCGCTGAGGGATCTGGTGGAGTTGGGAATGGTCAGTGTGAGGTTAATGGTTGGACTGGAGGAGCTTCAAGGTCTTTTCCAGCCTAGATGATTCTGTGATTCTGTAGTCCCTATCTGAACAAGGGTGACGTTGCAGAAACAATAGCATTGTTGGGTAAATCATATATAGGTGAAACAAGATTGTAGAAGAGAAAGACCAAACTCAAACTGTACATTGCAGTGCTTTATGCATTGCAGTAAACTGTCTCCTAAGACATGAGGGAAAGATAAAAGATTTTGACTAGACTTTCCTCAATTCATGAAGAGCTAGCATGGCAGAAATTGCAGAGGTGCTTGAGAGCCAAGATGACAAGCAGATGTTCAAAATTGTATTCTTTGGGTGTTGACATAATGGCAAGATGTAGTTAGGTGAGCAGTTGGAGTGGGGCATAATAGTACTGTATTTTGAAGGTTATAAGAAGTGGGAGAAAACTAAACCAAGTGATAACACTGTGTGGGTATTTTTCAGCGCCTGAAGCACTATTCTGAGTGTATTTGAAAAGGGCAAGTTCACAGATGTTAGAGCCAGAGGGCAAGCAGTGGGCTACAAAACCTTTCACCTTTCAGGTCACTAGTTCAGAATTACTCTGCTTCATCTAAAAGTCATTGCCATCTGTTGGGTGGCTGCAGGCCAACATGGAATAAATGAATGGCATCAGTCTGAGCACAGACAGCAGCAAAGGTATTATCACACATTAGGACCTCTTCTGATGGCCTTGAGGCTAAAGGGGGTAAATGACCTACCGTGCCCCAAAAGAAGGCTCAGTGGCTGAGCAGCGAGTGCATGGGAGGCAGTTGTGATGCTGCTGCATTTTACTTGTTTTGCACATAAAAGGAGCAATTCAGTGTCAGAGGCATGTCCTTGTAGTGCACTCTTCTAGCATTATGTTACAATACTTTTTGATGTGGGTTTTGTATGTTTTCAAAACTAAATATTATTTATAATTAGGAAAATCATTGAGAAAACAGAATGCTTAGGGCACACAGAGTAAAATACATAAGTGCATGTGTGTGTTTCAAGGTAGTATGCTTACAGGTATGTTAGTTAAGCAGGTAAATCTGTTCATTCCTCACATTTTCCGATCAGAGTTTTTTTTGCAGGGGGGGCACCCACTGAAGAGACCTTGTCTATAAGCACTCCCAAATGACAGCTGGGAGACATGCAGCATGAGTTCATTTGTTTATTCGTATCGAATAGCCTCCGAACAAACTGATGAACAGTTTGATTTGACAAGGTCGTGCTGAGGATTTGTGAGGATTAACCTATATGTGGCATTTACTGAGAGATCAGACAGGTCATGAAGATTGGCATTAGGGCATCTAAGAAGATCCCTTTTCCCTCCCCTCTCCCCTGAAAGCCTCAATCCAATTACTGTCTTATTTTTGACTCAATAAAAGCAAAATGAGCGTGTACCATCCTCCACGTAAGAAGTGGATGGTACTGTGATTTAAAACGAGTATCAGGGTAGGCCTGTCTAATGATCTGCTTTTCTGGACTGCTTACCTGATGTTATTAGATTATTCACACTGTTGCTGTAGTCATGGCTGTTAATGGTCTTTTCAATTTCTACCACGATGCCTCCTCTTGGGAAGGGGGAAAAAGTTATCTTTGTGTGTTGAATGAAGCACTGACATAATGGATATTGTTATTTACACTTGTGTGTTCAGAGATAACAGTGGAGTTTGAGGAAATGCCTTTGGAAGTTATTATAAAACCACACTGGCTAATTTTATAAAACACATCTTTCCTTCCGGGCAAATCAGCATCCCTTTGTGCACAGAGTGCATAGCTAAACCTCTCAGTGATGCTTGCTTTATTCATTACCTTTGCTAACACATGTCTGAAGGAAGGAGCATGCTTGCTTTATCTGCTCGTTCCCAAATATTCAATATCCAGACTATAAAGCAATGTTGAATAGCCATCTATTTTGTGTTGTCAGTTCTTTTTCTGTCAGGACGTTTCCTATTTACTGTTTCTTCTTCCTGCTTGCAAGATCACTGAAATGCCTTTTGCTGAATTATGTTTAGTACAGCCTATTTATATTTCAGTAGCACTACAAACGCTGACTGCTTTATTGTGTAAGATGCTGTATATCTCCTCAGCCAGAGCGAGATGTTCCTCTAAAGAACTTTGCAATCTCTCAGACGCAGGCAGGGAAAGGGCGCGTTGCTTTTGTACCTGCACAGAGGCACCATGGGGGTAGAGATGCATGACATGACTTAACTCAGTCTGCAAAAGGAGCTGTGGCACACCAGGGTGTGGAAAACAGATTCTCAGTCCCATAAAAAAAACCCTAAACAACCCAAACCCTACACTTTAACTTAAGAAGGTCTGAATACAGAACTTGTTAAATCTCTACTTGTGCCAAAAGCTGTGGAAGAGGTCTTCCAAAGCGCATTTCTCCCTGATTTGTGATAATGTGTCACTGCTTGAATGGTGATGTGCTCCCAGGGGGCTGGCTAGAGCAGTGGCCACTCACCGGTGGGGGCAGGAGATGTAGAAGGTTTTCAGTCTGAGGTTTTCAGTCTGAGTTGTGAAAGCCCCATAGTTGCTGGTAGGATTAGTAAGAAGAGGTGTAACTGCAGGAGGTTGGATGGATGGAATTACTGAGGTATGCTTTAGCTCTGAGTACCAGACTCTGCGATTTATGAGCACTGTAAATTGTACTATCACTGATGGGGGCTTAATTATTAATTTAATCTTTAATCTAATAAAAACTAATTAAAAATAATTTTGAAGAGTAGGAAGCTGTTCATTAGGACACTGAGAAGGAAATGACTACATAAACTGGGCCATGAGACATCACCTAAACCCAGATGATTGCTTTAGTGATACTGTCACTGACGAAGCCAGGTCCAAACTTGCATTTGCTTTGCAGCACTCCTGGTGAGGGGCTCTGGACTCCAGACAGGAGAATGCTGCAGGGGAAAACTCCAGGTGAAGGGCAGGGTCCCCTTGGTCAGTTCTAGTCTGCCTGGATGTTCCTGACCAGCTTTGGCAGGTTTGATTTACCTTTTTCATCTCCTTTTTGCCATGTATCACAGGGTCAGAGCTAGAAAAACAGCAGCAGCCATCTCTGCCTACAAAGGGGAGTTTGGTTTGTGTGACTTTGCGGTGTGTCCTGTAGGAGGTTGCAAGACTATGCCAGAAGAAACCAGATCTTGGTTAAATTACTTTGCCTTTTTTGCTTTCTCAAAATGAAATCTGACAGGTTTTAGCTTGTTTCCAAACAGAGAGCTGCCACATGGTTAGATTTTAGTGTTCGCTGGCCCAGCTCATGTTGTGGTGTGTGTTGGAGCTGCATATTCCAATTAACTTTTTATGATCCCGCACAAGGGGGAGATAAGTTAATCTGAACCAAATGTGCGGTTAGCACCATGATACCTGCTGCTTCTCTCAGGGAATCTAGATAACAACGCTTTTGGCTCCGTAGAAGGGAGAGAGTAATTCCAACTCAAGGCTATATAGGAGAAACATTGAATTGGATATTTTAAGATATTTTCCAATCTAAAAGAAATGTAGAGCAGATACAGGACCCCCAAAAAAATCCTGAAAGGTTTCTGAAATGTATTCAGAAAATTTATTAAAACCATACAGCAGGCTATTTGAACAAATCAGGTCTTTCCCCAAGAGCTTTCTTCACCTCAAGTTTCATCACACAGACTTGAGGCACTCGCTCAGAGCCTGTCTCGGTCTACAGTGCTCCTTTGTGTAAGACTACATCAGACAGATGCATGTTCTCAAGAAAGGACCAGACAGTCTGACATGGGCTGGGGTATGAGTTGGAGCATCCCCAGCATGGCTGATGGTTGAATTCTCTGTGACAGGTATTTAATGTGCTGAAAATACTGACTGTATCCTTAGCGTTGTGTTGATTACTTCTGAACATCACTGAATGCCTAGTGAAATGTTTACTTTCTATCTAATAAAAAATCACAAGAGGAAAAAGGTTGCTGTTTCCTACTTGGCAGCTAGCTCCTGCTCTCACTCACCTGTCTGCTCTTTCTTGTATTGTCTTTTTTTAATAGTCAAAGGTACAGTAATAAATGGTGATCAATCTGAAATCAAATTAGCAGAACTGCGAGGTAACGCACCGTAATTTTCATTGAGTGAGGAAGCAGGTTTGATAGAGTGGCATGGGATGAAATAGGAAGCAAATTACCTTCTGCTTTCTTAAGGATGCTGTGAAAACCAATATTAAAATGCCTGTTTATTCTCAGTCCCTACCCCCCACCCTGTGACAGCTGTTCTTAACTCTTCTAAAAAGTCATAACCATCCTCGTTATGATCTATTCCTTTTTATAACATTTATGTTGCAGGGAAAGTTGTCTAGTTGTTTTAGTGATGCCTGGCTTCTCTTCCTGGCTCTGCTATTGTCTTTGGCCCTGATTCAGCAAAGCACTTAAGCACATGATTATCTTTACTTTTATGGGATGGTACATGTGTTTACAGCTAAGCATGTGCTTAAGTGCTTTGCTGAATCAGAGATTTTGTCTGTAACCTTGGATTTATGTCTCAACCTACTCACAAGTAAAATGAGCTTAGTAGTTTCCTCCAGTGATACTATGAAATGCAAGTAAAATACAGAACGGCTTGAGTTTCTTTCACAAACGGCAAAACCCAGATGTACAGTGTATTATATGTTGCTTTGTTCCATTATAAATGAGTCTGTAGTAGGTCTCTCTAGCTGGAGACATCTACTTTCAGACATTATCAGTAATCCATTGCATTTATTGTTCCCTGTACATTTGTTGTTCTTATCTTCACCATTTATTTGTCAAAACAGCCCTCCCTTACCTTTGGTTTTGTCTTTAGACACGTAGGCGTATACAATTCTGTTTCCAAAGTCTGGGCTTGGAATTAGAGCTCCTTTGAAATAAATTTGTGCATCTAAATCCCATTGGCAGCTCTGAAAATATCACCTTCTGGATTTATAATAATCTACTCGGATTTGAATGATACAACAAAAGAAGTGACTTCTAAACACCCCCACCCCACCCCCTCCAAAAAAATCCCAAAAAACCCAAACCCAAAAAACCGTTTTATTCCTTGGTTGATTTCCAGCATGTTTAGGAGGTGCCTGAGCAGTGTTTGTACCACAAGAACAACCAAAGCAATATTCTTCTGTTAGTAGCATTTTCTATTGTTTTTGAGAACAATATGTTCTTTGCCCTATTGTATCTTTTTTTTTTTTTTCACTTAGACATAATAACAGAGAAATTACATATCACATTGTATGTAATATCTGTGTAAAATAATGTGACCCATTGGTTCACTAATGAAACAGAACTGCTAATAAAATACAGGTATTTTACTAGTATATGACATTAGCACTTCCCATACCTCACTGTGGGACTATGTCATTCTAATGTCACACAAAATACAGTGTCTTTTTTTATCACATCCTTAAAGCTATATGTACAAGAAGGTTGTATTACCTTTTACTGTCATTTTCTGCTCCATGTTCTTAGACAGGTCTTGCTGCCAAAAGCATGTGGAACTTTTGGTATTTTCTAATACTTTTTAAAACCTATTAAAATCACAATTCCCTTTGAGCAAGGGTATAAGTCTACTTATTTCCTTTTTCAAAGCCTTAGAATAAAATTTCCCATCTTGTTCCACATCCAGTATGTAGAGTTGAAAATCTTTATAGAAAGTCAGGTTTTGCATTACTGCTTTTTGGAGAAATTTTAGTATTGGGCTTATCATCTTCCTACACTGTTATTTGTATTTGGGCTTTGCAAATGTTTAGGTTTTTATATATTTCAGGATAAAAATAAGGAATTGAATTATCTCTCTTGACTAGATCATAGGTGAAATGTAATTGCAGTTTGGAATATTCCCTAGAGATAATAAACTTTATACCATCTGACAGTCTTATCAAGTAGCTTTTGCCACATAGAGAGAGTTGTTTGGGAATTTATTTTTTTTTTTTAACAAAATAAATTCACAGTGCTGTGAGATCATTCAAACAATGGTGAATCTTTTAAGAAAACCAGGTATTCTGTGGAAAATTTTGGATGTTTATCATGTTTCAAAAAGTACCAAAAATGTACAGACTGTAAAAGAGCTTCTAAGTTGAAAGTTAGTGTTTCGGGGAAGTTTGGCACCAATACAGACACAAGGACTGTTGTTACAGTGGAATACCCAGGCTCAGCACCTCAATCTGCCTTGGGGACTTAAACCCTCACTTCAATAAAAGTAAATTATTGTACAATAAATAGAGCTAAAAAATGAGCATGCTTAATGCAGAGTTGCAGTACTGGTTCTCTGTTGTCTGTCAAGAGAACTAAGTTTAATTGAACAATACTCTAAAAATAAACTCCCTAGATCCATTTCTGTGGATTTCAATAAACAGAGAAACCGGGAGAAGGAATTGAGATGTTCTGCATCAGTATCAGGCAGGTTTGAATTCTCACTTCATTCTCAACATGAATTTCTCATGGTTTCAAAGCATCAGAACACTTAGGACAGGATTCAGTGTGACCAACTTCACCTCCCTGAGTGTGTGATTTCTTACTCTATTTTGTCAAAAGACAGAGCCGCATACATTAGGTGAGAAGAGTTTCACTCAGGGTATTAAGCTGATTTGCTGGTTACTCTCATCGGTTTAAATGCTGAATCTTAAAAGCATTAAGGTGAGAGAGGACCAAGTGTATGTTGGAGTATTAGAAAGCACTCGAGGTGCACAAGAAAAAAGTTGCATGTGTCATATCCGTGTGAGATACATATGTATCTCGTGTCACTGGTATTAAAAAAACCACCTTTTTTTTGCCTCTCCTATTAAATTTCTAAAAGCTAAGTTGGTATAGTCTTTGTAGTTGGTTACAGGGCTTCTGAAGAAAATTCAGGCTAACAGAGTAGTACTGAAGTTTCAGGAGTTTTTAATCTTTTCTCCAATAATTACCAAGAATTTCACTTGCACAGAGGTAGAGATCAGCACAAATCACCTTCTGCAAGTGATATATTTCACATGCTGGATTGAACTGGATTGTCTGATGGCTTTTGGTTGTTATGAGTTTAGTAACCACTAATTAGCTACTTGGTTGTGGCTGAATTTCACTTTGATTTCTCAATACTTCTAATTCAATATGCTAGTCTTCATCTGCTGCCCATAATGTCAGTGCCCCTCCACCAAGCGCTTGGGAGTCCTGCTTGCTCTCTTGCTGCAGATGTAGATGATTCCTGAGCAATGTGAAGGTGATTCCTGATCTGTGAAATGCCAATGGAGAAAGGGCAGAGTTATATTTAGGTTAGGGCTTAGCTGTAAAAAGATACTTAGGAAGTTACTTCAGATTAATTTAAGTGTGAATTTAAAGTGGACTGGCAAAACCACATTAAACTCTTCAGTGGACTCTTACTCAAATTTGAAATAGTATTAATTCAGTGGTGTTTGTGTCCTAAACTGCTTTCAAATTAGTTAGATATTCTCTTGCAGTGGAGTTGGGATCATTTAAGAAATTACCTATTCCCAGCTGGCAGATGCCAGCTACACAGCCGTTCAAAGTTGTTTCAGGTTCAAGACTAAACCATTTCTGCCCCATCTTCATGTCTTGTCTCTCCCCATGCTGATACTTCCAGTGATGCTGCAGGCCAGGAACTTGCAGAAAGAGAGGACAGTGATTTCCGAATTTCTCTACACCTTTTATTTTTTGGCAGACCCAAGAAGAACTGTCTGGCCCACTCCTCCCTCTCTTGGCCCTATTCACCCTATTGCTGAATTGCAGGATTTGACAGCAGAAGGGCTTCTGGCCCCTTTCTGTGTGAAGCAAAACAAGTTTCCTTAAACTGCCGCTGAAGGTGTTTAATGCTGACCTGTGTTATTTCCCACGCAGTTGGCCAGTTGAAGCAGTTGCATCAGATTGGTTACTGTGCTTTAGCTGCAAGAGTGAGTAACTTCTTACACTGCTTGAATTACACCCCCAGAACGTACCTAACCGAAGGAAGGCTGCTGTTCCTAGCAACTGTGCCTCTACAAACTGCTGCAGAGGTTTAGTAGCACTGTTCAATTAGCACACAAGTTTATTCAGATTCACTTCCACATTTCTAAGTGTGAAAATCAAGCCCTTAATGACGTTGGGCTGTGCAATTCAGCGGCTATTTTCTTAAAGCCAGTTCTTAGGTAATTGATATGGTTGCACTTTCACTCGTCAGTAAGCATTCAGCTACAGGGATCAAGTTAGAATACATTTCTTTGTGCTTTCTAAAGGAGAAGAGAATTTTACACCTTTTTGACTGTCATTCAGCTGTGTGTTATAGCTTTCTGGTGATGCCAGCTAGAACTAATTTTAATCTTACCAAGCCTGCCAGAAGATGAGTATTTTGACTCAGGAGTTCCAAGGAGCCTAAAAGAATTACGTTCTTTTTAAAGACCTGTTTTCATCTGATGTGCACCTGTCTGCTTTGAGAATATTTTTAGTGCCTCAACTTGTTTATCAAATGCATAGCATTGTCCAATTAAGCACCGCTCAAAACAATCCGTGTAAGAGTATCTCAGTCTACAATGAATTTTATAATTTCAGTTGAGAGAGATGTTTAAGAGGAGCCAAAGTGGAGCAGTTGGGATATTAAAACCTGTCACAGCCAGGTAGCTAGGACATAAATGACAGCAAGTCCTGATCAGTCACGTAGTGGAGGGTGACAGAGTTAGTGCAGGAGCTTAAGAGAAGCATAAAACAAAACTGCCATTAAACTTACTTCAGTAGTCTTTCACTATTTACCTTCATGTTTATTATTTCATATGACTTTTCCCCTGCCATTCCTTAGAGAATATTATTAAATATAATGAATTCAGTTAGTTACAGGCCCCATATCCAGGCTTAGCCTTAGAAGCTCCAGCTTCCCTTTGATCTTCGACATACCAAAATGTGTGATTATGCTATAAAAAGATAATAGAGAGAACATCAAAGGAAAGTTGAAAAATGCCAATGTGGCTTAGTAACATAACAGCTTAAGAATAGCGGCATAACATGAAGACAACCCTAGTTACGTCTTAATGCATTTTAATATGTACTCTGCAAAAACACTGTAACACTAGTGTCTGCAAAACAGGGAAGCTCTTCCTTCTCCAGGAAATCTTTTCAAATAAGGGATGTATTTGCAAGCTACATATTACAGGCATCATAATCTGGGTGGAAGAAATTAGGTTCATCTGGGTGATCACTCAAGAGACTTTGCTGTTTCGTCCCTGAGCTCCTGTCATTTTACCTACCAGAGTTAGTCAGGGTTTTAACCTTTGAAGACAACAATAACTGCCTCCCATGGGAACATCAAAGCCAGTTTTGGCCAAAAAGGTGATTTAGGTGTACTTACTGTACCTCAGGCTGAATGTCAAATGTGATTAAACGTTGCTATCTGTCTTGCTTTAAGTAACAAAGTACAGGGACTCAGGAGTGACTGCAAGCTCTTGGATGTCTCTGATTTGATTGTCTTTCAGTCTGTAATGTAGCGCTGTCACTCTTGGACAGCACAGCTCTTCTTCCCTCTTTGGGGGAGATGGGATGCAGGCAGAAGGGACTGTTTTGTTAGGTCCTCTACAGAAGAAGCTTTTTCAAAAAAGTATGTAAAAAATAGCGTGTGTTGTCTTGAATACATCTATAGCACTCCATTTGCTTGTAATAGTAAGATAACATCTTTTCAACCCCGCACTTTACAGGTTATTCAGAGAAGCCCAGGGATGGGTGTCCTTGAACATTAGACCCATGTTAAAATGCAAAATCTGAAAGACAAAAGGATAAAATGGATGTTGCCAGGGCCTTGCAGGAGGAGGGAAACATTAACCACTTCTCCGGGATCACTGAGAGTGCCAAGTATTTGCTTATCCCAGAATCCTTCCTGGTCCCATGCTTGTTTACATGCGGATCCTCGGGCATTCACAGAGTATCCCATGTGTCTTGCAGAGATTCTTCTGATGGCATTAGTGATACAGTTTTAAGAAAAATGCCCAATATACCAAGTTTAAGACTGAAGGTGTCCGATTTGTAACAAATGCCTGGCATCTAAAAATTAATTGGTAGCTTTGGAAAATTCCAGCATTTACTTATGTGACCACACCTAGAAATGATACGCCTCTGCAGGTTTTACCAGGCTGAGGTAACTGTGACATTCAACTTTTAATAAAGTGTTCCTATCATCATGGCCAGTGTTCGGAAATTCAGTGTATGGAGGAGTGAGCGATCATGCTTAAATTCTGTGATGGCTTTAAGCAAATATTTTTTCAAGATGGGCATAATTATGTGGGTTTTATGTATGCGGTAGGTAAAACCTTAATAACCAAGGTCTTTCACCTTGGGGACAGGGAATTTATTTGGAATAAACCTGTGTTCATATTCACTCCCTGTTTCTGTGGATGTGCATTGGATTTTAAGAGCTAACTATTTGTACTTTTGTTGTAAGGATGGTATCCCTGTTCCTCTTTTCTAGTCTTTTTAAAGTCTTTTGAAGCACAGTGGAAAGCTGTCCCACACAGACACAAGAAAGTTAAAAAAATAAATGAGTTGTCTGAAGTATTTTGGTTTTAGTTTGTTTTTTAGTTTAATTTTAGTTTGGGGTACTGAGTACCATGATACTGCCTGTTACCTCCAGCTCAACATAGCCCTTCTCAGATGAACTTTGTCTTTTGCTTAGGAGTAAAACATAGGAAATAGATGTCCTAGGTTGAATTAATGGTTTAGTTTTCTTCATTGTTTCAATTTGAGTTCTTACATTTCCAGAACCTAGTTTATTTGCTCAAATCTTGTATTACAGTAGGCAGCTCACAAGATAGAGTCCTGATGATTTTGAAAATTTTGCCTGGATGTAAATGGGGAAATGTGTTCCACTTCCTCTTCACAAGAGATAATCAAGCCAGAAATTGTAGTAGATAATCAGATGAGCACTGACCCAGGATGGGTTTTTTACTTGTCATTAAAAAAGTGTAATTTTTACTTCCATATACTTATTTATAGTTCTTTAAAAATCAGTTTGTAATTTAATGGACAAAAAGTACCTTAAACATCACCGCAGTTAAAGCATGACCATAAGAATAGTCTTATTTTCTTTTAAAATATTGGATCCTCTTCTGCCCTGCTGCAGTGTAGCAGAGCGTAGAGGCAGCTGCCAGACAGGAGCAAATGATTGAGATGCTCGAAGTCGCGGGAGTTTCTGTCCTTGCTTTCAGTGGGAGCGGGGTGCTACCGCGACATGTCCTGCTGGCTTGGTGACCCTCAGAGCTGCCGGGCAGAGGAGGATCACATCAGGCTTTTGCCTTTCATTTTCTCTCAGACCTGCAGAGATTCGTACTTGGGAGCTGATTTTGCAAAATCCGAGACCTCCATAACAGGGCTGTCTGTGCCTTTTTAGCCTTTTGTGCCCATACATCCCTGCCCACACGTCCTCTGAGGCAGCCTTGAAATGCAGTTAGTTGTTGTTTTTAAATACGATCAATGCAGTTCTAGTCTGCTGCTTTAATGAATTGTAGAATCCTGAAATAATTCAGGTTAAAGAGACCTCAGGCAGTCTCTAGTCCGACCTCCTGCTCAGGCAGGCCTGGCTGTGAGATCACACTAGGTTTCTCAGGGCTTCATCCTCTCAGGGTTTAAAAGCCATCGCTTCCCTCCTCCTCCCGCCTGCCCCGCTCCTGGTGCAGGCCAGGCTGCTGGCACGTGTCCCCCAGGGTCTCTGCTGCAGAGCTAGCCCCAAGCCTGCAAAGGCTTTTTCCTTCCCTGTGAACGCAGATGAAGATCTTGTCCCTGTCCCTCACCTAACCATTTTACATTTCGAGTAACTTCAGAGTAGTTTCTTCAGGAGAGGGAAAAGAAAAAGAAAGCAATTATGTTTTGCTTTCTTTAAATGACTCTGTAAAAGACCTTCCACTGCATCCTGCCTCGGTAATACCTGCCTTCCAGTGACAAATGACAAAGGCAGCTCAAATTCAGCACCGCCTGGACTCCTTGGTGAGCAGTACTCCGGCCCTAACAGCTGAGCAGGACCTTTTAAATATGGTAGTAATATTCCCCTCCATCTTCCCCTCAAAATCCTCATAAGTTTTGAACCTCAAGACGTGCAAACACCAGCAATTTTAGTATTTCGATTCGTGTATTTGTTCCGAGACGATGTGTTGAGAACAGCCACTATATAACTGGACTTTGGCTGGCTTAGACAGTCACTGGAAGTGAGATGGTAAAGAAAAAAGCAATGGGATTTAGAAGAAAAGGGAGGCAGAAGATCATGTTTTGATGAACAATTCACATCGTTGTCTTTTCTGAAGTTGCAGTTTTCTTTCTGTTGCTGGAGACCTGGCCTGTTGCACATGAATACAAACAATAGCTTGAGATTGAAAGAAAAGTAAAAATAGGCCAGATTATATTAAAATCACCAACATCTTAAGAGAGCATTTTTTATTAAGCCTTACACCTGAAGGGGTCTAATAGCATTCATGCCAGTATGCACAAGCTACAAGACTGTGTTTTTTTCTTTATCTTGTTTTCAAGAAATGAGAAACATGAAGCTGGGAGGAGACCTCGGAGATGCTGCAGATGAGGCTGTTGTGGCTTTAAGACCTGCAGTCAGTAGGTGGTAGTGAAGATACGGCAATGGGAGATGGGCAGGCAGTCTCCTAATGCCTCGTTAGCCACTTTGATTTTATGTGGAGGATGGGCAAGGGGAGTGGGAAGAGCTGTGGTCTATTTGGGGAAAAAAATATCACAGCCTATTAGTTAGAAGCAATGAAATGGAGACAACTTCAGGGACTCCATTAAGTGCAGTGTGTTTAGGCAGACGGAGTCCCCAGGTGAGGAGTGCTATTCTAGAGGATTGTGTACTGCAAAATAATTGGACTTGGGAAATCAACTGGGCTTCAGTGGCCTCGTGTAGCCTGATACCAAGGAAGGAGTAAGGGGGGAAAACGTTTCCTTTTTCTTTCTTTTTTTTTTTTTTTTTTTTTTTTTCTCCTTGCAGTCTAAAGGCTGCAATGAATACAAAGAGAAAACGTCATGCTAGATAGATTTACTGTCAATAGTCGTTTGAATAATACAAACAATGGCTATAATTAAATTTCATTTTGGCAGGGGAGTATTCGGAGCATGTCATCATAACACCAGCTTGTAGTATATTATTCTCTTGGCATCCTGGACTTTTCCTGTGGCATTCACTGAATAAAAATGATCCAGAATTCAATCAGAAAAGGCTGAATCTGCAGGGATGCGTGTTAATGCATTGATATGTCTAGAATCAGATTCTTAAATAAAACATTCCTGCTTATTTATTTATTTATTAAAGAAGATAAATTAGAAATGGCAGAACAAGTTGAACTAGAGCAACTTTTTGCACCCAGAGCAATTGCTAGATAAAATTATGTTGACGATATTACTGAAAGGCTCCAGTGCATACATGAATCAGACACGTGGCTGTGTCATTTCTTTCGGGTGAGCAAAGTCACTGTTTAATATGGTAAAACTTGTACCAAACTGAGCCCCAGTACTCCCATCAATATGTGTGGGAATGATACTGTATATTTCTGTTGTCTCTAAATAACACCTTGACCAAATAGTGGTATTTATAAAATACGACATTGCTAAAATGCAGGTGTTGTCTTGTTTAATGTGTGTTACAAAATGTTGTTGAGGGATCAGCATTATTCAGTAAGTGTAAGCCATAAAAATTTACATATTGGGTCTGGTTCTCATTGATGCTGAGTGTGAATGAGAATCCACTGCCAGTGCTTGTAGATCTGAAGACGTGTGGGAGCCCATCACTCATAGTGTTAACAATTGCAAAGGTAAAAAGAAAAATAGATTCGGTGTAACAACGTGTAAGCCTCTCAGTACTCTTACTAAACACTTTCTCTGCTCTGCTCTTGATAGCAGCAGAACCTCAGATGTTAATTTGGTCAGTGTAGGCAAGACTTCAGAAAATAACGCATTACTAAGTTAAAAGGCACAATGTAAGATGCTATTGGATTAAGAATGTGTATGCTGTAGTGTAAGTTAATGGAACAGTAATAGTGAGAAGTGACCTTCTTCCCCTCCAGAAATGGAAAAAAAGCAACACTTAGCAGTAGAAAATAAGGTGTGAACCTCTGAGAGTAAGGTCACTGCGACTCCCAACATATGTGGCCCTGCTGTAATAAAATGCTGTCTGTGGCAAACCAGTGCATCACTCGTTACTAGTAGTGCATAAACAGGATCATACTATATTGCCCAATTCCTCTAATAAAAGCCAAGTACTTTATGGGTCTCTTCCTTAAAATATCAGTTGCAAATTAAGAAGCACACAAAGTGAAAAAGGAAGATACGATCTTATTCAAGAGTAATCTTCCTTTTTCCTCTTAGATAAAGCCATTTATGTGACATTCCTATTTAGTCCTGTCTGCTCCACCAAGAATGAGTACAAAAAAACCCAACCAAAAGAAAACAAAAAAAGGCAAAACTTCAGAAAAATGTGATTCAAGATTGCCTTTCCTGGATGCAGGATTTTTTTAGGCCAGCTAGAAGACAGCAGTAATTAGCGTATGCATTTCCTCATTAAAATACCATTAGTGAAGGCTTTGTTCCTTCAAGATGTTGCAAACAAGGTTTATTGCATTGTGTTATGTCATTGTAGTTTACCAGTAGCCAGATGTTATATATGAATTTAAAGATGCATAAGCAGTGTTGTCTGAACACAGTCTGGCCTTTATTATAGCAAGAAACAAGTTGTCATTCAGATTGTCTTTTCTGTTTAGATAATGTTGATCACTGGCGAGTGGACACTTGGCTATAGCTTCTCTTGGGAGACACTTGCTATCATTGCTCAAATTAATGCTTCCACAATCAACTGAGAAATATTAAAAGCAATCACATTTGACTACTTGCTCACTGCATAGTGGATTTAACTTCATAATGTGTATTTAAACAGCAGTTTCCACACAGTTACCAAAAACCCATGTTTTCCTGATTGTTAAAGAAAATAAATCAAACTTTAAGGAGCCGTTACATGACTTATCTGTGATAACAAAATTATTTTACATTTTCTGTGTGGATAACATTCTCAGTGCAAATTACTATTGCTTTATTCACAGTTTGTCTCACCAGAGTATCTACCCCATATTGTTCAATTTGCACTTAATGGGCATGCTTTTCTGTAATAACCATCAGTAGGAGTCACATTTTACACTGTGGTATCAGTATCTAGAAAGGTATTTTAAAAGAGTGAAAAATAGCATCTTGAAGTTGGAGGTTGGAAAATGCATTGGCAACAATTTCATTTTGAAAGATTCCTCAGCCCTGTAAAATATCAACATGGTGGATGACATCGCTTTACAAATTGCACGTCAGAGCCATGGGGTGTGTGTTTGGATGTAGGGGGAAGCAATCCTCACACACGCAAACACAGCAACAATATGTTTTGCTGTGCTTAAAACCAAAAGCAATTACTCCATCTGAATCCCAAAGATTTCCAAGATTTGAGTTTGAGGTTAATCCAAGGTTTTGATTTGAGCCAGCCAGTGTCAGAATCTCAAGAAGTGTTTAGAAGCAAGGTTCTTCATCACACGTGCGTGCTAGAGAGGAGAGTTACTGACATATGTAATTGCTCTTTTTCTGTTCCCAACAAAAACCAGCTCCCTGAAATCTCAAGTTGTACATGCTGGCTGTGAAGAGTATTAAATCAGTTCTTCCCTCCCTTTTCCCCTCCCAGTAGCTCTTCTCGCTGATACAGCAATCTTCCAAGCAAACTTTCTGAGCTACCTTGTTACTCAAATGAAAGTACTTTCCTACTATGATTAGCATCTGTTTATGGGATGGTTCCTGTTTTTCATAATTAGATCCTGAGCAGAAATGCAAACTCTGCTGTGTAAGAGGATAATGAATCTTTATTGCACCAGTGCAAATCAGATTTGTGCAAAAGGCCCTTTGAAAACAGTAATAAGCAGAGACATGTATTAAGTCACCAAGGTAAGGTTCTTGCTTTTATATTTTCATTTTATAAATGGAAATTGTATCTGCCCGGTGGATTTCACGTGACCTTTCCTGTCACTCAGAAAGATTTTAGCCTTGACCTTAAGCTTAGTACATACCAACCCCACCTTCCTCATGGTCAAGCCCCTAAAAAAATATGTATCTTAAGGAGTAGAGGTAGGGATGGCCTTTGTCTGCTTTCTTTGTGCATCTTCAGTAGCAGTGAAAAGCGGGGAGGAAGGGAGCCACCTGAAATGTCCAAGATACGATCTAATCAGCCATCCCAATGTCCGTTTAGCACACGCTGTAACATTTTAAGCATCTCTTGGCCACTCTCTCAGAAGGGAAGGCTCATGTCATCCCTTGTATTTTCCCATTGTACACATCATTTCCTGGCGAATGCAGGATTTATTCCCCAGCTAAACCCTTCTTGACAGGTTTGTTATCTGTTCACCCGGTCGGCGAGCCCCTGAGAGGCAGAGCATAGCTGTTAGAGAGAGAGAGAAGGAAAAGGAGAGGGGGAGGGAGGAGGGAGGAAGAAAGAGGACTGGGAAGCAGGGCAAGGAAATGTCAAGCGAGCTGCCAAGGATGGATATTATAGCTGCTGGGGACCTTAGAGAGTATCATGTGTCTTTTGTGTCTATTTTACAGTCAGTGCTTCATGTAAGATGGCAGTCTCGCCTGGACTGTGCTTAGTATTGATTTACTCCCAGGCAATGCACAGACCATTTTAGGAGTACATGGGAGACTAGAAAAAAAATCCTCCCACCTCCCTGCTCCAGCCTCCCATTTTTTCTATAAACAAACACATCTAAAGTGGTTTCTATTAAGTTCAGCCTCTCTCTTGGTTTTTTTTTTTTTTTTTAATGTTGGTTTTGTTGTTTGGTTGGGGTTTTTTTTCAGATTAGCAGATTGTTGTATGGAAAGCAAATTGATCAGAAGCTTCTCAGTGAGCAATAGATGCCTAGAAAGTAATATGGCTTATTAACTTAAATATAGAGTTAAAAATCTGTGGCCTTTCTGGCTTTTAGAGAAAGAGACAGAGCTCACGTAACCCAACACCTGTTCCTGGACCAGAACTACCAAGAAGTAGCTGAAAGGTTCAAGCATGCTGAATTGGAGAACTTTTTTTTTTTTTTTTTTAATCTACACATAATATATAGTCCTTATTATTTCCCTTCTGTTGTTTTCTGCAGTTGCTGTTCAGCACTTTGGTGCAGTATGTTAGATGGAAGAGGCAGCCGTATGGCTGTCTAAACAGCCAGCATCTGCTCGGCTGTTTGAATAAGCTGAGACTGGGTGTGCTTCCCTCTGGCAGCCTTCGTTCTCCTTCCCTGTTGCTGGGCCAGCGTGGGGGTTCAGCATCTCGGCTCTGTAATTCGGTGGATAGTGAATTTTTGCATCGGTAGTATCCTGCTTAGGCTCTTGCTTCTGTCTACCTGTAGTTCTGCACCTTGTGCCTGCATCTTGTTGGCATGTTTGCTGCAGGTGGGGCTGCTCCTGCGCTGGAATGTTGCAGCGTTAGGTCAGGCTGAGCAAAGCCTGCTCTGCAAAGCCTGAAGTCACTTCTTGCCAGGCTGCAGTGGAGGTGTGGTGATGCTGATCACCCTAGGGCAGCTGCTGATGGCTTTGCACCAAAATGAATAGAAGTATTGGTGCTCGTTTATACCAAATTTATGTTTATACTCTTTTGGTATTTGGAGATGAAAATAAGTTAAAGGCTTTTAGTTTAAAGGCTTACCAAGGTTGTCATATTTTTCTGGGTTCTGAATTTAAGCAGGATTATTTTATCAAAGAGGGTCTTGTGTGTGGTAATGATTTTTTTAAGGCTGTATTGAACATTGAGCATTCTCAGGGTGCAGCAGACTCATGATTCTGCTCTCTGGGAGCAGGGGAGTAGGAGTTTGACAGGCAGCCCAGGGGACATGCACACTGGGGACAGAGCAAGCCAGGCTGTGAGCTCCATATGCTGTTTAAAAAGTCTGTGCGGAGGAGGATAGTGCTGGGACAAGATGTGGTGTCCAGGGAAATGATGGGAAAAGAATCCGCAAATCTACCTTCTTTCACTGCCTGTGGTGCCAGGGAATTGTGTGAATGTGTAGCTGCCCTGTGTAGGCTTGAGGGCTGGATTTCCCACCTTCGGATGCGCCCCTACGTGCTGTTTAGCAGGTGGGGTGGCAGGGTGCTTTCCAGCCCTGCTCCTCCGAGCAGAGAAGCTACATCAATTTCTGCTGGCAAAGAATATTGACAGTTTTAAAAGAAGATCATTATAGGAGTAAAATATTCTGTTTTAAAGGTAGAGACCAAGCAAAAATGTTCAAAGAGTTTCACATATGTTAATTAATTTAGCAAGCAATGCTTTTTTAATGAAGTCATGCAACAAGTTAGTGGCAAAACCTAGAAATAAATAGAGTTCTGAGCTTTTTTCCTGGTTTTTTAAGAAATCATAACACATTTCTCAACTCAGAGATTCCTTTGGAGGGTTACAGTACGAGGAGTTAAGTATAGAGATGTTACCAAAACACTCCTATTAGAGTACCACGCATCTTTTCTCTTTCCCTTTTTAGAAGTGAGAACAATTTGTTTCAAAGTCTCATTATTTCTAACTGGCTGCCTCATTAAGCAAGTACTGTGACGGCAGCAGAGTCTGTGATTATAAACACCAGGACAATATGTTACTGTGTGTGTAACTCCACAGATAGAGGAAAAAGAAATGTTTTTCCACCCTTCTGTGTCTAGTCAAGGTTTTTTTTTTCCTCCTTCCTTCCCTCAATCCCTCCCAAGCTAGTTCTAATAGTAAAGCATGTCACTTATAATCTGCTAATTAAATCATTTCACTCCATTTTATATAATTTTTAATTTAGCATTCATTTTCAACTTAGCTTTTGGCTTCATTTACTGATAATAAACAGCATTGCACACAACACATGTTCCTCAAAACAGTCATTCACACACATACAGATGCCAGTAATTTTGCCAGTATGCCATGCGTATAAATATTAAATATAACATCCCACCCTCATTTTACCCGTGATTGAATGTGCATGTTGCTGTTTCGTTGTACAATACACTGTAATAAGGCAAAACATGACAAATTTGGATGAAGAGTCTTCAGCTCTCTGTTGTTTGCTAACCCTTGACCTCTTTGCTGGGTATGCCATGCTACGCTGGCACTGTGGCAGCTCTCCCCATTCTGAATAATAGGATTTGACCTGACTCTCTTGCTGGTCCATTAGTTGTTTTTAACACATCCATCTGCTGGTCTTTTTTTGACCATTATGAGGTGGATTGATGGCACAAAGTGAAAGGATGACATTTGTGATACCAGCCTTTGTCTGCTGGAGGCCAGGCAGTCAAATCAGAGCTGGCATCCCGGTGACAGTCCAGCGATCTGAACTTTAGCAGTAGGTTCAATTCTAAGGTCTGGTCATCCCATCTCAAATTAAGCACAGATTTTTAAAGTTTATGTAATCTAATTAAAAAGTTTCAAATTTTACATGACTTCATTTGGGACCTTTCTTACAACACCCCTGTTACTTCTCAGTTTCTTTAGAAGTGTGAATGTTGAGAATATTGGAAAGTTAAGCCCCACTCTCCAGAGAGTAGCACCCACCAGTGGAAAACTGGATTTTTTTTTTTTCTTGAATCACAAAAGTCCTCCTGATACCGTATGCGTACCTTGCCATACTTCATACAATACACACTAATGTATGTTAGACATGCCAGAGTGCTTCCTCCTTAGTGCTGCACTGCACTGGTGGTTGATATCGTGATGTATTTAATCCTGTATGTTACAATATGTTTCATAGACTGCCAGTACATACTGTGCCATAGCTTGTTGCATGCCAGTGCAGTAAGAAAGGGACAGAGCTGCTGTAAGGATCAAGATATCAGCCAGTGGGAGATAAAGACAGTGCATTATTTTCTGGTGCTCTAGAGTACATGTCAAGGTGTCCAGGGTTTACAAGGTATCCAGTCTCTTATTTGTGAAGGCAGACACAGGAAAAAAAAAAAAAAAAGAAAAAGTCAAGAGTCACTAGTGTTCATATATGGCAGTGCTTTGAAGAGCACTGCAGGGAAGGTAAAAAGGTAAAGCTCCCCCTCATTTATTGGAGCTTGTGAAAATTGCCATTGCTGCTGGATCTGCAGATCAGAAATGGATTTTCTCAGGCTGCAAGGTCAGCGTGCCGCCCGCCACCCCCACCCCAGCCAGCACATAACAAGAGAGAAGTAATATCACATACAAGATGTGCTGCTGGTACTTGCCGTTCTGTTAATTAATCACCAAACCACTTTCCATTATTTCCTTTTAATTATAACATTATTTGACCATTCAGATTTGTACTGATTAAACCATCATTTAATTGACAAAGTGTACGGTAATGCTAATGTTTCCTGTCAGTTTAAATTACACACGTGGCACCTAGTTTTCTTCTGCCACAGATTAAAGGGAAAGTGGCCTTCGCACCACTCAGCCTCGGTGCTAGCAGCGATGTACCACTGCGACCTAGCAATTGCCGTACCCCAGCTTGAAAGTAATAATGATAGGCATAATTAAAAACGATGAAAAAAAGCTGTGCGTCACAGTAAAATAGACCTGAATGTCATCATCAGTTATATGAAAACAGCATCTGCTGCAGAGACTTCCTCTGGAAATCAGGGGGAGAAAATCTATTAAGATTTCCAGGAGTGGTTGGTAGCACATTTCCTTGTTATTTTGCTCATCATATTTATATTATTTTTAACTGAGTGAAACATTAGGCTGTCTTTCCTCAATCTCTCCTTTCTTATTATTTTTTTCTTCTTCTTTTTTTTTTTTTTCTTTCTTTTTAACAGATTTGTTTTCCACTCAATTAGACTTGTGATCACAAGAACACAAAGTAGTATTTTTCTCCTTCTGGAAAGACTCTTACAGTGTGATGGGCAAATTGTCAGGAATAATTATACCAAATGGTGGGAAAAAAAAATTGATGGAAAAGATCTCTCCCTGCTAGTGATACGTTTTATTTAAGACACAGTGAACATCAAGCACATTTGTGACAAGGTGAAACTGGCAAGTGGAGCTCTGCCATGGTTTTATTTTTAATTGCTAGTAAACTAATTAGACTGCACAAAATCTTACATAAACCACACATGCTTACACACAAAACCCAACAATGCGGATTGTGTTTTTCAATGAGGGAAAAGAACAGATGAGTTAGATATGAAGGAAGGAGATGATACAAGCCACTTCAACATACCACCTGTCCTGCCAGAGGGGCTGGAGATTTTTGTTGTCATTGCTGCTGGGTTATTTTGAAGGGATTTAAAGTTATTCTGTGGTACTCATTCATCAAAGCAAGCAGTTCCCTTCAGGGCCAGGGAATTTTTAAGACCTCTTTACTCTCTTTCCAGGTGAGCCGACCTTGACACAGTGTAATGCAGCGTACGGTTTGTGTGAGTAGACATTTGCAGCTGAAGAAAGGTAGTATAAGACAGAATTTTGTCTTTAACCTTCACAATTCAGCTGTGGCTCAGATCTGTAAATGCTGGAACACAGGAGCCTAAGACTTTTATCAAAAGGTGGCTAATCTCATGCAGTCCTAAATTTTATTGGAAGACGGCAAAGGTCAGGCTCCTCAGCGGCTGAAATGACTTATGGAAATAGAACCTGGGTTTTAGATCACTAATGTGCATTTGAAATTTTTCCATGTAGTCTGAATTTGCAGAAAACTCCAACGTGAAGCGCCAGTGATTGGTTACTTTTGATCTTGCCAAGTATTTTTTTAATGCCTGTGTAGTTTTTCAACTTGAGAGTATAAGAAAAAAAAATATTCTGGTGTAAATCCATGTAAGTTGGTGGAGATAACAGGAATTTGTTGGAATGGTGGGGTAGTATTTATCCTACCTTTCTCCAAATACAAAAGACCAGATGTTCATCTGTCATAAATGAGTATAGATTCCCTGAATTCAGTGAAACTACATTACTTTACACTATCTTGTATTTACAGAAATAGCAGCATCTGCCCCGTGTGGTTTCTGTGATCAGCATATCAGTTACATTGAGTCTCCTATTTTTAAGTGACATCGGATTGATTTTAGAATTCTCAACTTGAAGAGTAAATATTTCCCCCACTTGGTCTGTCTTACAAAGTAACCACACAGTCATCATAACTCGGTTATTTCTGGCCATGGTAATACCTTATTGATAGACATTTGGCGTTCCTTCTGCAAATACGACATCTGCCTCTCTGTCTGTGTTAGGAATACTGATGGGACACTGAACATGTTTTTGTATTTACATGATGTGACCCTCCATGGCTTGATCGGTTTAGAATTACTAAAGCAAAATACCTTGTATAGTTTGGATATCAGCTTTTTGTTTCCTGTTATTCAAAATAAGATGGGGTTTGCTGATTAATTTTTTTTTAATAGCCTGTGTATAATAATTTTTCAGTGTGAATTTATTTTAAAAAACAGTGAAAGTATTATTCAAGTAAAGAGAAATGCAGTGTTTACACCAACTTTATTCATAACTTTTTTAATGTTTACATTTGTATAGAGCAAGAAACTGGCTTCAAAATAGAGACAGAAACCACAAAAAGAATTATCTTCCCTGTTCTATTTACAGGGAAAATTTGAGGGAGCCCTGTAGTTTTTTAAATACATTGAGAAGAAAGATATGGTGTTTGCCTGTAAGCCAGAAAAAGGCTTGGAGTGAGTTATTGATGAAATGTTTATTCCAAAGTGAAACTTTTATTGATGTCCTTAAACAAGATGAACAGCTTCTGAGTACCTTTTAAGTAACAGTAATCCATTATGGCTCCCCAAAATAGTTTTTAAATGGACAAAATATTTATTTGCCACTTATTTTATCAGGCCTTCTACTGAACAACGGGTACTTTCTTGTATTCAGTGATGAAACTCAGTGATTTGTGTGGGTTTATCTTTTCTCAGTATATGGGGGTTTGGGGGGGGTTATGTGTGTTGTATGGAGGAAGTTTGACAGCAGACCTCTGTACCAGTTGAGCACAGAGCCTATGAATGGCTTTAATGTGTAAAACCCAAGAAAGCCTGCTTGCCTTAGATGAAAATCTGTGAACTGGTTCTGTCTATATATTACATTTCCCTTTTATTTACTGATTAGGATTTATTTGTTATAGACAGAGTCCTTGTTTCCAGCTTCTTCTCCCTTATATACAAATCACTTGGCTCGTTTATGGAGACAAATGCTAAATAGTAAAAGGGCTAAACTTGGTGTGTGTGAAGTAAAGGGTGTTGAATTCCTGCATACAGGCCTGTTAAAGGGGGAGACACCATTGACTGGGTTTGGTTGAGTGTCCTGACTCCCCACCAGGAGCTGCTTTAGGTTTTCTTGGGTCCCCCTTTTACAGTAAGGCAGTGCCTTATCCACATGGTACAGAATCTCTTGGAGTATTTATCCTGGTACCACCCTTGTGTAGATGGAAAACCAAAGCACGCAGGGAATGATGCAGCTGACTTTGACCGAGGTGGATGGAGCTTCACAGGCTTCTTGCAGAGTCACTGGGGAAACACCAGCACCAAATAAAGTACTTCTCTGCTTGTCTCCTAGAGGAGCTCTGTCTTCTCTGGCTGCAGCCAGGCTAAGTTAGCACTGGGGAGTACTGTCCTTGGAGACAACACACATTGGTAAAGGAAATCTTTGGTGCGGGAGGAAATGGGACCCTTAGGACTGGATCATCCCTCATCAGCTGTGCTGAGAGCTTGGTTCAGCCCCACGGGTGATCTGTGGGCAGGCAGCTCTGTGACCTGAGGCGGCAGCAGGGGAAGAGCTTTGTGCTTTCCCTCTGAGCTCAAGGTGTGAGGGCCTGAAGAGGGAGCATCTTTCCCAGCTGCATTGGGTCAAGAGACATGGAAACACCACACCCTCCCAGCCTGGCTGTGATGGACGGCTGGATTTTCTTGGGGTTGTCAGTTATGGAAGGGAAGGAAGGCTTTCCCTGTCCTCTAGCTGTATTCGCTATTTCTGATTATTTTTTGTGACACTGAAGAATCACAAAGTTTTCCCATGGATTTCCCTAACAAAATAACAACTTGTGTGGTTTACATCACGTTGGCTGGAGTAACAGCATAGCTTTAAACAGTCCTGACTAGATTCAGTATATACAATTACATCTCTAAACCAAATTTCTTTTTTAGAAAATTACATGGGCATAGTCACAGGTTAACCTCTACTTTAAATAGGTCTGTCTTTATGTATTTATTTACTTACATATGTGTGTGTATTTATTTCTGAACTGAAGATTCTTCCAGTTACTAAGAAAAAGAACTGCTTAGGTAGACACATTTACTGTTTTGTCTATTCAGAGTGCAGTCTGGCTGTGTTCATGCAGCCCAGCGTAGTTAAGAGCTTGGTTTTTGGACATTATACTGTGCAGGATCAGAATGCTGCATGAGTGTCACAAATTCTTGCTTGCACAACTGCATTTGATTGTAAGATTGCTACTGTCTTCCATGGAATAGATCAGGGCCTCCACTACCTCTGTGAAAATGAAACAAATTGCTTGAAGTCATCTGTAAAAAAAGTCGCTCTCTAGAGCTGTGTTTGCCTCATGGGAAAAGAAAACGGAACTGAGAGGTAGGAAGTACAGAAACTATTGTAAAACAGACCAATTAAAAATTGCAAGTATTGAATACTTTCAATGGGGAATGGACTTTCCATATAGTTTCTGTTGCCAGAATCTTAACTGTTGCAAAACTAAGAGACAAATCTGTAGTACGTGAATGTTGCATTTAGACTGCTACAAACTGCAGCTTCCCAAAGGGCTTGGAATTGTATGTAATTGCTTTTACTTACCAGCTCTGCTGTAGATTAAAGTAGGTGTTGAGTATGGGTGACATATTAACATTGTGAGAAAACAATACTATAGATTCCCAGGAAATAATAAATATATATTACCAGATACCACAAGAAAAAAATGTGTTGAATTTTAAGCATTTATGTTAAAAATAAACTGAGAAATTCTCTGTCTAGCATAAAAGAAATCAAAAAAGAGTTCAACTCACTATGGCATATCTTAGGTGATGTGGGAGAGATCACTCAGAAGTTAAAGATCCAAGTGACTGAAAAAGGGGCAGGTGAGAGCACACGGAACTGTGCTCTGGCTGCACTGGTACACACTATCCAGGAGGCTGTCTGAAGACAAGTCCTATTTTTCATTTTGAGACAGATACTTAAAATCTTTTTATGTCTGTTGCTGTTCTTGGGGGTTTTTTTTGATAGTGTCTGGATTGGCTTTTTTTGCTGCTTTTCTCTGTATATGTTCTGGCAATAATGTTTACGGTCTCATCTTTACTGTCTGGAAGTTTGTCATCATTGCTTTGTCATGATCTTAATATGTCACCCATATTTGACTGCTGCATATATGTGCCATCTGCAGAGGAAATGATGGCCCATTTAAAGTGAATTGGGTAAACTGCAGTTTGGATGGGTTGAATGTAAACTCCATGTGCTTAGTACTTTAGCCATGTCTGCTAGTGTTAAGGTCCTGGCTGTATTTTCATTACTTTGTAAAACCTGTTTTGAGGAGTTTATAAGTTGGCCGTAAAAACACTCCCAGCAATGAAAGTTGGCTGAGAATGTCTCTGTCTGGGTTATTTTTAATTTTTTTTTCTTGAAACATACTTGAAAGGGACCTTTATCCCTTCAATGAAAGAAAAGAAAGAGAGTTTCACAATTTCAGGCGTTTGTTTTTCTGTTCATACCTGCAGCTGTGTTTTTAACTGGAAAAATTAAAGATGGCCCCACTTCCCTCACTTAATGCTTACTATAAAGCTGTTCTGGCTTTCATCAGATACCATCACCAGATATTTAGTAATATTAACTGTGTTTAGTTTTGACACAGTATCACTGATTTCTTTCATGCCATTTTTTTTAATTGTAACTGATACATTAAGTTGGTATATTAAGAAATAAACAAAATACAAGAATGAATTTTACATTTATTTTTCTTAAGTGGAAATTTATTGAGATGAGCCTGCTAACAGGGACCCATATTCAGAAGTTGCTAGTAATTTCTCTTTTCAACAAGCAAAGTAGTTGGAAAAAATGCAAAATAAATACATAAAAACAAAGCATTTTCTTTATTCTAATGGTGAATCAAAAAGCATGCATGTGAAGTTAGGAATGAAAAATACACATTACAGGTACCAGATAAACAGCTTCACCAGCCTTTAGGTGGTAGCTGGCTGGAACTCTTTGGTGCATTTTTCCCATCTTGAGACCAGGCCCTGACTTACGTTAGCATATATATCAGCCAAGACTACGTCTGTAGCACTAACCTAGGCTTAACATCTTCAGCTTCTTTCCTCTGGCTGCTATGAGCAGAAGTCTACTCTATGATCAGGCATCCTTTTTGAAGCAAGGTACTTTTTATTCAGAGCAAACCATCACTTAGAAAACAACGTAAAGACTAGCATATTACATTTGTCATTTGTCTCCTTAGCTTTTACATCAATACCCTCATGTGCCTTAGTTTCCTACAGTGTTGCAAGACCACAGGGGTTTACAAAACATTTTTTTCTCTCAAACTCCAAACTGTTTCTCCTGCAGAGAATCCTTTACCGCTATGGTGCATTGGCTTTTAGATGTTTGGGTTCCTGACAGGTCCCTAATCTTGGAAAAGAGCTGCATAACGTCAAACTGAAGTGTGGAAGTTGGCCATTGTCCTGTAATTGCCCCCCAAGGATCTGGTCGGAAGTTGTATAGTCATGATGGCATTTTCCTGCTTGCTTTTCCGAGTTAAGTTAGAGTAGTATATTCCTACAGGAAATTCTAATGAGCCAATATAATTATATAGCAATTTTACCTTCCTGACGAGGTCACACAGAGTGCTAATGTAATTATCAAATATTGGTATTCCTAGATTACATAATAGCACCACACCTAGCTAAAGCCACTTTGATCCTTTGGGTTTTCAGGATTGTTTTTCTCCTTTTGTTAGTCTGTGCCTTAGATTAAGTAGTTTGATGTTACCACTCAGGAACAAGACAATACAAAGGAGCAGTTATCTTAACGTCTGACTTATTCTCAGGAGCAAGGCAGTACAAAGCAGTAGTTATCTTAACATCTGACTCACTCTTTTGGATGGCTGGCTGTGAAGCCAGAAATATTAGGCATAAATTTAATCCTTTTTTTAAAATGGAATCAGATGTACTGTATTCATTTTAACAGGTTAATGAGTACCCAACCATGACAGGACAGAATATTCATGACATCTATTAAATATCTGACAATAGGAAGTATGTTAAAAATTGTTCAGTATATGATTGGGACCTGTAAGGGCCTGGGTTTTGCCTTCCTGCTGTCTTGCTTTCTTAAGGCACTTCAACAAAAGTAGTAGCTGGTTAAGTGTGCCATGCTGCCCCTTGGATAGCATTCAGAAGCTGTATTCTGCATTTCAGAAATGTTCACCTCCATTGTGTTTGTTGGATCCAGCAGATCATAATTCCAGGGCAAGGAGAAGTTCAAAGAAATGAGAAGTTACAAAATTAACAGCAAGCAAGGGGGTTTTGTTAGTTCTTTTTTTAAGCTCAGGGAAAAAATGATTCCTTGGGTCAGGCTTGAAAAGGATTTGGTGTTGATTCATATCAACAAGAAGAGTGTCTCCAGCTGTTACAGTAAATACTAAAAATAAAGAAGAGTTTTAGGAGGGAACTGTCAAGAATCCAGACTTAAGTGAGGCTATAAATCTTGTGTGACAGGAGGAAAGTTTATTCGGTGGAGGTTTATCCTATGACTTTGAGATATTTCTGTCTCTTCCTCTGAAACAGTTTGGAGACAGGAGGTTAGGCTGGATGGACCATTATCCCAACCTGTTTTGGCTGTTCTTCTGACCCTGAAAGTCTTGAACACATATTTTCATCTGTCCAGGATGGTATCAGTAAGGCACATGGAGTGTTAAATAGGAAAGTTGAAGCTTAAGTGTCATCACTGGTATCATACAGATAAGTGTTTCTGCAAAGAGGTTTTTTAATCTACTGATGTGGTTAATATGACATCTGAGCACAGGGGAAGCAGAAGGGCAGAGAGAGAAAGAAATGTGTAAACAGTCCAGTGTAATTGAAGCTTGGCCTTCAAATCTTTGAACTCTGCAGCCGCCAACTTTGAGGATGGAATTGCAGTCTGATAAACTTGCAGGTTTTGGCCGAATACTTCAGCTTTTCATCAATTTTTTTCCATTCACAAAGTAAATATCTTTTTAACTTGCAAAGAGAGAGATGAGTTACGTTTGCATGTGCATTATTTTTGTTTGTTTGTTTTAATGGGGATGCTAATAAAGGTATAGTAAGGATTTAGAAGCTATTTCTTTCATTGTGAAGGTTCCACAGTTGTGAGGTGCATTTTAGCTTGGATTAGCAGAGCTATTCAAGGCACATTAAGCTTTCAGTAACAAACCCATGTGTGAAATGCAATTGGAGACCTATATCAGTATGAAAATTGACAACTGCATTGTGTCAGTTCTGTAGGTTTGAAACGTACATTGTGTCAGTCCTTCAACAAGTGATTCATTTGGTGATTGTGAGGTAAATAATTTACACAAAACTCAAAAATTCATGGCCTTTCTCCCAAAACTCAGTGACCACTGTATTGCAAGTTAATTTAGATGTTGAATTTCTAGAATTTCAAGCATGAAAAAACCAATTTTTTGCTGTCATGGTAATAATTTACTTAATATTTCTACTGAAATAATAATAATAATAAGTTTTGATCAGAATGGACCTCAGTGTTCTAGATACTGTACAACTTGTTAAGTTGCTGACTATTTAAAAATCTCTCACGATAAAAATACTTGTCATTCAGAGTTATAATGCTTCAGGAGTCTCAAAGACGTTTTCAGACATAAATTGATTCTGTCAACATCTTGGAGAAATAACAAAGTAAGAATTGAGTAAACCCCAGAGTTCAGAACTGGCCTAATGCTTCGTCCACTGAATGGTAAAATTTTCATTAATTTTCAGAAGCAGAGATGGCAGAATGATGAATGCTTTTAGAAATCTCCAAACCTGCCCAGGATCACACAGGAAATGTGTGAAAACATTTATTAACAGGAATTAAAACTCTACGTTAAAACCCTACAGTCAACATGGTACCTTAAAGGAAAGTTAGTCTTTTCCCTATGAAATAAAAGAAATTAACATGTTGAAAATAGGTGGGTGTGAAGCTCAAAGCTGTACATCACTTCAGCATCTCAGTCGTTTAGAAATTCATTTGATGAAGTTAGAGGTGCCATTGGCCCCTCTCAGATGGGTAGTTGATGCTGTTTGAAAAGATTCCCTTGCCTTCTCCTCTGCAGTCGCAGCGGAGGGCAGTGCCTGTGTGTGTTTGCAATTCTATTTCCAAACAGCTCCCTGGATCTTGCTGGCTTCTTTATTTTGCCCTTTACCTAGTATTTACGGTAGACAAAGGTATTAGGAAGTGTTTTTCAGAACAGTGGCTATCTGAGGAAAGGGGCAGGTACAGTGCCACAGAGAGGGCCAAACCCCTCGTCCCTCCTGCCCCGCTAGGCTGGGGCTGAGAGCAGCTCCTGGTGCTGGTGTGAACCCTGCGGGGACGTGGGTGCTGACACATCCCTGCGTCAGGCTCTGCGGTACCCGCTTCAGGGCTACATAAACCTGAAGAAAGCAGACGTCACAGTGTAACAGATTTGCGTAGGGGTTTTTTATAGCTTGTTATAAAAGCCTGAAAAACTGATCTGCCCCTTCCTGTAGCCAAGTTTTGATTTTTGACACCTTGAAACAGTCATGTCCTGAGTTCTGCACTGCTGATGTCTCTGTCACTGTCCCTAATACACAGATAAGGAAATTGAGACCTACTCTAAGTAAAATTAACTTCTTAAAAGGAGAAAAAATTATTTACGTTATAACAGACGTTAATTTAAGAAAATGTACTTATTTTAGATGTTTTCTGAAGTTATCTCAGGGATTCAAAGAAAGGAAACCACAGTTCTGGCTTGTGCCGTTTAGTACTCTCCCAGATAATGCCACACACAGTTTGAGGGACAGCAATGTATCAAGTTCCTAACAAAGTACAAAGTTCCTAACAGCCAGCAGGAATGGGCTTTCCCAGTTTTGGGGACAAAGTGTGTTTTGCCATCGGTGCCTAGGCTGTGCCATGTCATGTGTTGTCTGTGTTAGAGAAAAGTCCATATAATTTACAAGGTAAACAGAATGTAATCCATGCTCAGAAGGATGGAAAAGGAAGCGCTTAGCCTGGAAATCTCCTGCAGGGACATGTACATAACAAATACTTATTCTTGTTGAATATAAAAGGCTATAAATGTGGGCTGTTTGTATGGGTCAATGTAGCACTCATTCGAGATCCCTCAGGTGGCACTAAGCTAGCTGATCTTCCTCCCTGAAACAGCCAAATGTCATCATAACTTAAGGTACAGGAAGCAGTGCGAGCATGTTACCTTTGTGCTCCAGGCAAGCTCGTGGTAAATCCTGTTTCTTGGTGGTTATACATTTATAGTGATATCGCTAACTCCACGTGTGGTCAGGTCAGAAGGGTAGGAGCCACAGTCACTGAAATGCCAAACTGATGCAAGAAAATTGAGGAGCAAAAGGGTGCTCCAAAGAACATCCATCCGAAGAGCAAGGCAGAATGCTGAGGTCGAAATGCAGGTTGGGAATCTCACTGCAAAAGTTGGAGTCTGTAAGAGGCAGGGAGTAAGCTAGGACAAGGTCAGGAAGGCTGGTCAGGAGCAAGATCAGGGATGGACAGACTGGCAAGTGAAGAAGAAACTTGGACTGAGGGCAGACAACCTTGACATATGTGATAATTGATGGGTACCATGTCCAGAAAAGAAGTAGGATTATATGTCCAGGATAGATGCTGGCAGCAATAATCTGAAATGTCTAGTGTAAACTAGTTTTCCAGATCTTTCTGTATCCCAGTCCACAGACAGAATCACCTCCAAAGAATGACCCATCCTGTGTTCATCTGTGTATCTGTGAAAGGTGAGTTAAGCTGTACTCTGATGATGTCTAGCTCTTTCATTTGTCTACAGAGAAAGCTCAGACGACTAGTTTGGATTAAGCATTTCAATTTTGAATGACTCGTGCTTTTAAGGCTAGATGGGCACATGTTCATCTGGATTTGAATCGTAGTGTGATAGCATATTAAAACATTGTCCTTAAGAAAAAGAACTGAACTGAATTTGAAAGGTTGATGAAATTGCTGGTCTTTTGGAGAGAAATTGTAGACATAGCCTGTTGAAATTCGATAGTTTTGGATTTCTCATATACATTTAAGAATTCCATTCGTGGCAAACATACAGAGTGTTGCAACATGGCATCATGATATTACAGTGTCAACAGAGAGCATGGTCACTGGAGAGTTTTAAGCTCTGACACAATTTCACTGTATGTTCAGGATATGATATAAGCAGTGGAAAAAAGCAGCCATAATAGCATATTAATATATCTATTGTTAGATATACGCGGCATACTGTTGCTGCCAAATATTTCTTTGTTATGCAGTTTGTCACACTGCTTACAGCCAACTCATCATCAAGATGTATCAACGTATTTACAGCAGTTTTCCCAGTGAGGGTCAGGGCCTCTGGATTTCTTTAGAACTAGCTGGAACTTACTAATTCTGTGTCCTGGATTTGGAGATGGAGGAAGTAGTAATAAAATTACAATTAACAGAAAATCTCCTCTGGCACATAGTTCTCTCACTTACCTTTTAGGAAGTATACATATTCCTGTATGTACTTTCACTGATTCCACTAATAAAATATTTTAAATTTTATTTATGGTTTACAGCTAAACAAAACTGCATCAGTCCAACAGGGACGTTTAATTTAGGGAAATCTACCTGCTGCTTGTCACCCACAATCATACTGATCTGGAGGTCTGACTTCACTTCTGCTGCTTTTTGTAAATGTACACTCACGTTTCTAATTTGCCTGTCAAACTGAGTCGCTATGACTTCAGACCCAGTCTGTGTGTGTGTTTATATAGAAACTGAAATTTAACATAGTATGATGATTCATAGTCTGTGGGCAATTTTGTTAGAAGTAGTTTTTAAGAGATAAGAACAGTTCCATCATTTAGAAGGACGGTCTCCTTTACAAAACCCCTTCATTGTAGCTCAGCTTTCTCAGACGGAAGTCAGCCCTGGTTGGCATCCCCGATAACTCAGACATTCAGAAATTCTTGAAACCAACACTATTAACTGTGCTGCTAAAAAGAGGACCCTTGTCTTCTGCTCACATGATATGCTGTCTGTGTCCAAAGTGTAATATTTAATTGCATTTTCTTAATCTTTACCACTGTATTGCTAAGCTTTCTAATACCTTCAAAATACCAAATCTCAGGCTTATCCTAATTAAAGAATCTCAATTTAATCCATATTGCATGACAATTCAATTTGTTGATTGCTTTTTCTCCCCCCTCTTTGTGAAATTCCCGTCAAATGTATTAATTCAACATGATGAATCCTGTATTCAACCCACTGGAGTGAATAATTAAAATTAGCTGATAAAACTTTCAGCAGAATTACTTTGTGAAATTGCTGAACAGATGTGTCATTTTAATGAAAATCCACAGACAAGCGCCTTCCCCCCTCGGCAGGATAAAAATATTATCCCCACGGCACATACTTAATTTGGTGGTAAATACACTCCGAGCGATTGCTGGAAGGGAAGAAAAAGCAACTTGTCACACTTAGTAACTTGATTTTTCCCCAGCATGCAGTAACAGCTATCTACAGTAATTCATAGTGCTCTATTGTTGCTGCAAGTCCCAAAGAGAACTTATTAAAATGCAATAATCTCCTATTTAAACAGAAACAATAACCATTAAATTTCCTGTGGATCCAAAATTGAGCACAAGCCCCATCTGGTAAGAGTGATTAGAGGCCTGATGAGGGAATTTAATTTGCAACATTCAAAGACTAAATCTGAGCAGATCTTGTCACCTGGGACTGAAGTGCTGCTTGCTGTCTTCTTAAAAATCTCGACCTAAACTGAAAATGGAATGTAGAAGTGAAAATGTTACCCAGGGGCCAAGCTTGACAGGATTGTATTTCATTATGTGTCTCCATCAGGCTTAGAGAGCTGCGTGGAATTTCGGCTTTGGCTGGGTTGTGATATCTCCTCGACAGGGCATGTACGGAGTCTGTGCGCTCCCTGCAACGGTGAACGAATCATTAAAGAAGATTCCATCCTGCACTTGGACCTCCTACTACCTCATTTTACTCACTTGCCCAAATGACACCAGCTTTTCTATCCCATTAGAAGGAGCCAGGGTAATTTTAGCATCGCCTACAACAAACAAGCGTCTCCCAAACATGTTTGTTTCTGCTCTTGGCAAAACAACACTAGCATTAGACCTTATTACTGAGTCCACTTAATGGCACGCCACAGATCTGCTGTCATTTGGAGCTCACTTCCCACACAGGGCAGCTGAGATGCAGAACGTGCAGGTGTATGCTGCAGAAATTCAGCATCAGAATCTGGTGGTTTGGGTTTTTTCTGTTTGTTTGGCTGGCTTTTCAGGTGGAGTTTTTATTTCTTTTAATCATTGGATTTTGGTCAGCTAGTTTTGTGTCACAGCTGTCAGTTTATAAATTATTATAAGCTCCTAATTAAGAACCTGTTTCTAATGGCAAAGCTCTAGTTCACTGAAACATATGTTGCTAGGGAGATAGCCGTAACCAGTAAAATAAGGAAAATGGATGCATAATGCTTTTTCAGATTCAAGATTTCTTCTTCCTCACATTCATCATCTAAATTCCACAGAAAGGTTTTGGTGGAGGTGTGGGGGTGGTGTTGTCCAATAGGGTTTTGGTTTGGGTTTGGTTTGGAGTTTGAAAGCTACAGTACTGGTGATCCTATCAAACAGAATTTGGTTTTCGTTTGGTCAGTGCTGCAGGCACACGCCATGGGTTCTGCACGCTGCTGGATGTACTGTTTCGCCAGTCTTCCTTCCGTCCCGAAGTTGCATAGGGTAACTTTTTGACTTAAGGCTTTCTCAGCCTCTGCGTTCTTTTGGCTGCTCAAGCTGCCTGTTTGTCAGAAGTTCAAAAAGCACAAGTCTAAAAATGTGATTCTAACTTCTCTGGAATGGTATATTATTAAATTACCTGTGATGGTACCTGATTCTTTTTTACTACTACAAGGATATATAGATCACCCTTTGTCTGCGAGCAGAGTTGACCCCTGTTAAATAGCAAGCAGGCTTTCCATCAGTGCCTTTTCTGAAGCTTTCCGATAGTGATTCCAGGTACGTCCTTTTCCTGGCCTGAAATGTTCCATCTTGAAAGTGTTCCCATGTACCCTTGTTCCTCAAGCTCTGACAACCAGCCTACGCCACTGATGAACTTGGCCCACTGTTGCCTGTCATCTTGAAGCTGATTTTTCTTTTCCAGAATATAAGGTCGACAGTGAGACAAAACTTTCCATCTGTGTGCTTTGCTTGCACATAATTGCTCCAAAGAAGGGAGGAGGTTCCCTAGATAAAAAGTACTCGCTACTTTCCTTGAAACTGTTTTCTGTAAATAAAACCCTTTCATCTTTGAACTTAAATATATTTCAACCCCAATTTAGGTTCTTTTTTCCTTTTAGTCCTGGACAACTCTAAGTTATTTAGAAAAAAAAAAAAAAAAACAACAAAAAACCCCACACTTTCTTAATAAGCCCCAAAGGTAATCAGAAAGAAGACAGCAAAATGAAACAACTCGTAAAATATTCCTCAACATCTTTAGGGAATACTTAATGCACACAAGGTCAGGGCTTTGTAATGGTAATTTAAGAGTTGTAGGAAGCGATCCATCATTTTAAAGAGCAACATTGCCATCCTTGACAAAAAGTTTATGTTTCGGAATCAACTTGAGTCTCTGCTCACCTCAGGAAAACAAATGCTGGCAGATCTTCTTGTAGGACATAATGAAGGAGATTTTCTATAATGTTATGCAAATGTCATGCTAAATTGTATGTAAGCATTGAGAAGTGACAGGCAATTGCAGGCATCCAGTTTTCTGGAAAGTACTAATGCTGTTCTGGATTAATTTTTCTTTCTGGAGCAGACATTTTATGGAAATTACCCTTGACTGTACTCCATCGTTTGAAAGGTCACAGCAGTAGATACAAAATCCATAGGCAGTCGATTGCCTTCCACGTATTCAGCATTACTGCTCTTGCCTATTTTACCCTTAGGCATCTTTTATTTCTTGCACAGATGGTCTCACTCAGCCCTAACAAAATGTTTTAAGCTGTTGCATAAATTAAAATAAGAGGCCCCAAAGTACAAAAGTGCAACTCTTTGGTAAGAAGTTGGGGGCGGGGGGGAAATAGGCAAGGGGAGAAAACAATGCATGCCTCTGCTTCCCTCTCTGGCATCTTCTTGAACTGGCTACAGCACGCAGGTTAGTCACAGCTATTTCTAACAAGGCAAGCTGAAATTCATGTCGTGTGGAGGAACAAATATATAAGGTTGCAGAGGAGTGGGTGTATTTGCCATTTGCATAGCACGTCATATATGTGCACCAAAGTAATGAGTAAAGTTGGTCAATATTTTTTTTGACGTATTTTCTGTATTGGAAAGTGTGCTTTGATCAAGCTCATCGGATTGGGAAGGGAACTGGAAGGGATTGATTTCATTTATGCTTTTATTGAAAGATTTTATAATGATAATCAGCCTTCAACCTTGTCATTTGCCTTTGCTAAAATGAAGCTCCTCAGAAGCATTTCACAGATAATTTCGCAATACTGATTTTTATTTCCAACACGGGAAGACAAGAGGCACTGAAGTGTCAGAACGTCCTGCTAAGTAGAAATTCCGTGTGCTGATCTAGTTGAGTAACAATCAAAAGCATCAGCACCAATGGCCAACCTGCGGTGTCTTATGTGTACCAGCTTCTGAAAGATGCTGTTGAAACCATGGGCTACCTCACAGTGGGATGCTGAAAACTACGAAAATCCAAAACTATTAATTTCATTTGAAAGTCTTAGACTTCACCTGTAGTATAAAAAGCTGCGTATCACTGAGAAAACCATTGGTTATTTGTTTTGTTCCTTACTAGATGTCTTTTTATTTATTTTTTAATTCAGCTTGCCACTGATGGTAAAACACTTCTATTGCAGTTTGTAGCTTGTGTACTGATTTGCAAGTAAATTAAGCTGACTGGAGTAAAAGTGAAGCTTGGGGCCTCCGAGGCTTCCCTGTGGCTACGAAGCCTGTTGTCTCGCAGACACAACTATAGAGCCGTCTGCCTCTGCAACACCCAGTGCAACTGCTTGTCCCTGTGGTTCAGTTTTGATGCCTTGGGCTTCCACCAAAGTTTATCCTTACTGTTTTCTTCAAATCTCTCAGAAGGTGTGAGCCCTCTGATTTACAGTTAAAATCTTGAGAAAATTTTTGATATTGTGTAACAGAGGTGAAAATGCACATGGGTTTTATATGGTATTTATGATCATGTTGGTATCTTACCTGAACATGAACTACAAGAGTTTGCAGCTCCCCGTGGGGGGAACCCACCCCCAAACAGTATAGGGCTTCTTAAATGCAGTGTCTTAACCTTACTTCACCTTTTGTGGCGTTCTGGGGTGTAGGGTCACCCTAAATTCAGGAAGAGAGCTATCTTCTGCTTCACCAAACTTCATGTTGATCTGTGATGCTCAGATTCTGCCTCGTAACCCACTGCAGTATGATTCTCTAATCAGCTATTAGCAGATTCAAGCTTAATCAGGTTTCTGAGACTTCCACAATGCGTGAGGATCGTCCCTTAGTGAAAGTCAGCAAGAGATAGGATTTCAGTCAATGATCCCTTCTTGAGGCCTGTGACAATATCTCGGGAGTTTCATCTGAAAGACCAACCTGGCAACTCAAATGCAGCCTGATATGCAAAGAATTCATCATCTTGAAGGGGAGTTCATAGATTTGCCAACTTCCTGTAGCCCTTGAGTGGGATGCTAGAGTGACGTAATTAATGATACCAAACAGCACCAGGAAATAGAATGCAGCAGATGAGATGTCTTCCTCCTGTCAGTGCTCTACACATCAGCACAACTCATGCTGATTTTATGCCTTCCGCTGTGCAGCTGTGCTCAGGAGTGTGGCAGCTGGGATGGGGAACACTGCACGGACATACTTGTTTCCTAGCCCCAGGAACCTTTCCTCTTTTGTGTTTCCAGTGCTTCTCACCCCATGAAGAACTAGGACTGAGGGCAGTGTGTAGTAGCTTCCTGTGCTGGGGATAGGAATTGGGGAGGCAGATGGTGCTGGGGTTGATAACTTGTGTTCTGTTCCTGAGCCTTGAGACACAACATGTAAGTCCCAGGGGAGGAGAAGCTCAAGTAGCCCTTGATGTCATGTCTGAAAGTGTTTTACAGATATGAGTCTGTCCAGATTAGACATAACTCAACTCCTTGAGCACAGCAGCATTTTGCCCTATGTTACAAAGAGCAATATGCCCAGAATCTCCCCAACAGATGTGCTGGGCACTTGTCCTGCTACTGCAACTCCCATCCACCTCTAGTGCCTGTGCTCATAATTCTCATCCATACCCTGAGCCCTCCTGCAAACAGAGCTTATGAGAATCTCTGAAGATAGCCTTTCAACAGCCCCCTTTTCAGCCGTACCTAGGACTTCTATGCTATTGTGAACTTCCTGTTCACCATAAAAGTACCAGAATAGGTGTGATCATCTTCTCTCTGAAGCAGTTGAGCTCAATTAGTTTCCTGCTCACTGTACATGCTGAGAAGAAATGGTTAGTTACCGTGCTCTGTGTGGCAGGGCTGGCACATAGCAGAGTGCCTGAAAAAGGTGGTGTGAAATTGTTCTCAGCCAGATCGTGGTTTGTCTGTTGAGGTACCCAGAATGGTGCTGCACAGAGTCCTGCCCAGAGTCCTGCCCAGTTCCTTTTTCCCCCAGGATAACAACAGCCCTGTGTGGGGCAAAACTCTGGCTCAGTTTACAGGTGGATGGGTAAAGGGTCCAGCATGCCGACTGGCATGGCTGGAGCAGATAAATAGTTGCTGAGGATATGACGCTGCCCGGTCACTGGGGTGGAAAGGAAAGTTAGGAACCAGAATGTGTCTCTCTGTCACTATCGGGGACTGAACTTGCCCTGGCGTCAACTACATGCTATCCCCGAGTCTTAGCTCATTCATCAGGGTGACAGTAGAACAATTGCATAATACCGTTCCTTTTCCCCAGTTAATAGATTCAACTGAAAAAGAAAATTCAACAAATTAGTAGGTTGGGTCCTAGGAGAGGTCTAGTGCTTTTGACTCCTATTTGTTACCAAATCCCGTTCTCTTGACCTATAACAACAGATACGACTTCTGGTGTTGCAAGTTCTTGTCTTTAGTGGTCTGCAAGGTGATTGTCATTACATCTCACTGTATCATAGTTTTTGTTTCTGTAGAGATGTGCAGATAGAGAGCAGCATAGACGCACTAGACATTATGCATTAGTCACTGTCACTGTTAACTCTGACAGTGAAACCTAGTAAATGGGAACACAGACTTTTATAGGTCGTAGAGTACTGCAAGGTGGGATCTGAAGGAAATAGAGTACAGCACTGTTGTAATGTTAACCACTTCCTTCATTCCCGTCCTGCAGAGTTACCTCTGTTTGCTCAGTAGCCATTTTCTCCTCACCATTTTCACAGTAAAAGAGGAAAGTGCTAGTTGCACCTCCAGTGGTTTATTGTTCATTTGTTTGAATTAGGTTTTGATAATTTTTAAGCCTGTGTTTCTGTAACCATATTTTAATGTGAGGTGTATTGTTTATTTCCTTGAATATTGTGGTAGCTGTTTTCTTTAACTTATTTTGACTGAGAATATTTCTGTACTATATAGCATATAAAACTCAAGGTGACCATTTCTGTTTTCATGTCTGCTCTCCCTCTAGGCTAGAGGTTTCCTGTCTTCCTTTTGGACAGTTAATGTAGAGAAGAGATAGTGTTCTCCTTCAACTAATTAGATGATGTGTTTCAGAGTAGTCAGTTATGTTTAGTCACTTAATGAAATATGTTTTGCCAGTTGACAGAGAGGGATTGATTGGCAGACAAAGAATCCAAATCCAAAAGAGAAAAAGGAAGCAACCATGCCTGTAATATTAAAGAAGTATTTCAAACAAAATCTAGATGTTAGAATAGTGTGATAGCTAGGCTGCATTCATATTTAGAAAGGACCAGTCCCATCTTTATAATATTTTGATGCTGTTTCATAGCACTTTGCTTAATAGCATCTTACTTAAATATTCAGCAAGTTTATATCACGCAGAACAAAAAATCTGATTTTTCTTGTGTGTTGGTGGGGCTTTTTGTTACAGTTTTTGGAACTATGGGGTAATACATGTGTAGGAAGCTAATGATGTGGTCTCTAGGTGTTGCTTTACTGGATGGAGTACTGATAATGAGCTTCGAGTAATAGGGTATGAGTCCCAGAAGATGAATTCTGATTACCTTTGAGGTATCGTCCCCTGTATGCCCCTTCTTCCTTGATGTTTCTGTAAAGAACATTTGGATTTTGATGAGGGTATTGTGTGTTTGACTTTTAATTAGATTTTCAGTATGTTGTATTAATAAACCGTGACTCTGTGTTTGGTTATTTTGTTTTGTTTTCATTTTCTTAAAGTGTATGTTCAATGAATCATATGATGGCAAGCAGCAGATGAAACATCTTGCTACTCTGTATATAAATCTTATATTTATTGGTCCAGAGAGGGTGAATTTTGTCCCATACTCAATAATAATCAGTAAACAGTACTTAAATTGTACAGAGACTAGCAAACTGCAGCATACTGTGAAAGCGCAGAGAGATATCCTCCAAGGAAATAGCATGATAGGTCTTAAATAATACCTTATAGTCATGGGCTATGCCATTATAGGCACTAAAATTAAATATACAGCTTCCCTAAACAGCAGGTTGTCTTCCCCACTGCCCTCTTTTAATAAAAACTCTGGGACTTTCTCATGTTGACAGGTCAAATGTAGCCTTTTTATAACCTCCATGTTTGATCCCATTTGGAGGAGTTCTTAAAATTTGTTTTCCTTGTACTCAGTTGTTTTCCACTAAATCATTTTCTTGTAACTGAGTACTTTTAATTGAAATTCAAAAAACAAAATTAAAACCGAATCTTTTGCCAAATCTCATCTAGCATAAAGCCATTTAAATTACTGCTGGTTTGTCGCTCTGACTCATGTTGCCAGTATCCTCACTTCTGTTTTGTTTTGTTTAGCAGACTGCTATGCCAATTTAATAAACATGCTGTTATATATTCTGTTGTAATTTAGCTGCCATTTTGCTTCAGTTAGACAGTGATTGGTTATGGCAGGGCTGTAATGCGTTGTCAGCACAGGTTACTCACTACTTGTTGGTGGGGGCCGATCATTGTCTGAGAAATAGTGTCATTGCAAAATTGTTTGACAACGTTGACGCTGTAGTTGCGCTGAGCAATAACAACTGCAGAGGTTGTGGAAGGGCGTGTGGGAGCGGCTGCACCGAGGGCAGCGATGGAGAGGGAATGCTAAGCAGAGCAGCAGGAAATGTCATCAGGGGAAAGTTTGTCCGTTGTTTTTATTCTCTTCTGTTGGTCTTGCCTTATTTTTCCCATTGATTAACTAAGAAATGGTTTTGTGATGCTTGTCGTGAGGACACAAGTCCACAGAAAAATTGGTGATGGCTGCACAGGCTTGGTTCTTCACCCTGATGAGTATCCTGGAGGGACCAGGCTCCGCTCAGTGCTTGGCCTCTTGGCCAAGATTGCTGGATTTGGTGGCAATTTTTGTGATGCACGAGCTCTGCTCCATTGCAAACGGAACCAAACTTAGGTCACATAGGTCACTGTATGGTTATCAGATGTTTTTGCCTTTCAAACACTATCAACCTGGGGCGAGTTTTAATACATAATGAAGAGGCAAAAGGCTCAATTTTTCATTGTGGATAGTTTAAGCGATCCAATCATTTCATAACAAAATTAGGTTCACTTAAGCTTCTAGTATACCAGAGTTTTTCCTAAGATAGAAATGGTTTGCCTCTGAATTTCTGAACCTTGTACTATTTTTTTCTTCTGGAGAGTTTTGTTTCTTGCTAGATACGAATTAAAAGTTTTAGAAATGGATAAAATAATTTCCCAAGTCGGCACACATCTTTTGAGGAGATGGGAAAGGGAAAGAAATTATTTGGGAGCCCTCCATTGCCATTGAAAAAAAATAAATGTACATTTTTACTCTCCTGCTGGTGTAAATTATAGTAAAATAAGTAAGTGAAAGCCCGACTTGGGTGGAATTACTTTCAGCAAACTCTTGAGTTCAATAATGTACTAAGAGTAAATGACTGCAAGGTCTAGGCCTTCCTGCAGCCTTTCTGACATTTTATTAATACATGATATTTTGTTATCGAGGGTTTTTTGCATTTGTTTGTCTTTAATAAATTCAGAAGCAGCCTCAGATATTAAGGGACATTTCTGTGTACTGTCATTTAGTTAAGGACACTGTGTCATAGACATAATAAGATTAAGTACAGCCCAGTTTACTTGCCATACAACCTGAACTTGTCTACCATTTAATTTTGTTCTGAGGCAACCTTCAGTCTTTCCCTGCCCTTTTATGTAAAGTTTTAGGATATAGTACAGAAAATCATGCATTTACTTCCTTTGTGGGTGCTGTCTCTGACAGTGCTGGTGGCAGTTTTTAGGGGTCCCAACTGTAGGTGTTCACAAAGGCAGGTGTCGCTGCCAGCATGAAGACAGCCATGACTTGAACATATAAAGAAAACTGGCCCTTTTGGGGCTTTGATGGAGATGGAGGAGGTAAATAAAAATATTCCAGTTGGCTTTTGCAGATTAAATTTATTGCCACTGCTTTAACGTCTGGGAAGATCAGCGTTTGGGTCCTGTCTCTGAGGCACACAGCGTCCTGTTGTTTGCGCCGGGCAGGTGGTGAGGCTGGAGGAGAAACCTGAGCTGCAGGCGCTGACTCTAAGAAGGGCTGTGGGGGTGAGGGTGAGGGGTCAGTGGGGAGTATCTGGAGGTGTGGGCAGTGTTCGGGGTGGGGGGCTCAGTTGGGATGTGGGCCTGTAGCAAGAGGGCAGGCTGGTGGGCAGGCTGGCAGCCCCGCCGGCTGAGCAGAGGAGGGATGGCAGCCTGCCCGCCTGAGGGGGGAGAGGTGCAGGGACGGGGAGGGGAGCTCTCCGGCGCTGGGAAGCCTGTGGGGAGGGCAGCGGTTTTAATTCTGTGTTTAGCTTGTGGATTGTGGCAGAAGGGTGGAGTGTTACCTGCCACAGGGTGAGGAGGTGTTGGGGTGGAGGGCCCTCTCAGGGCAGAGGAGACATGCTGGCAGCTTGTAGGGCCAAGGCATGTTACGGCTGACAGAAATACCTCCTGCCTGCTCCTTTCCTCCACAGAGAGTACCGGAAAGTAATAATCTTTGCTTTCCATGCTGCCAGTGTACATGGTTTTGCTCACTCTTCTGCTGGGAATGTTTCCTTCCACATGAAAGGGACTACTTGCACACACAAGATGAAACACAAACTTGAGCATTTTTGAGTAAAGGGGTGTTTAAGACTGGATTTCTAATGAAACAAGGCATCAGCTTGATCATTTTCTCAGGCAATTTGTTTCATTACACTCAGACATGCAACACTCTCAGCATTGTTGGGTAAATACAGCCCCCAAGGCTGATCAGTGGGCTCTCCTGCTCCCCGTGGGCCTGCAAGGGGTGAGGGGGAACTGCCTTCGTCCTCCGCATGTGCTGTCTCCCCCATCATCCCCACCAAAACTCACAGGCAAAGTTTTTTCTCAACTTTGGATCCCTCTGCAGTTTGATGGCATCAGAAAAGAGATGTGCAATTGAACTGACAATCAGTGACTGGCATCATGCATAGCTCATTATTGTGTCAAGGATTTGGCATGTCCAGGGAGAGGAAACCATGTGCGTTGTGTTGACACTGAGCTTGATTCATATCCTACTGGCGGTTATGCCAAATCCTTATCTCATCGGTTCTCATGCCAGATCGCTTGCTTGCATGCCAGATTCTTGTCAGAATAATGAGTTATGCCTAATACCAATCATTCTGTGGCAGATGCCGCCTTGTGTAGCCATTTTGTACAGTTGGGAGTTTGAGCAAAATGGCTGGGTTTTCGTACAACGTGAGTGGCGTGGTCGGAACTCTCTGGTAGGGCCATGAAATGGAAGAGGATTCCAAATGGCATCCAAATGATATGTCAAATTTTATGGCAACTTTCTTGAAAAATGTCTTACTATTGTTAACTCTCCTACACCCTCCCCAAAATATGTATCTCCCCCAATGTGTTCATTACCTTTCTGTTTATAAAAGTATCCAAAATGATTTGTGGATGTGTCGTTCTGAACAGTTTTGCCTTTCCCTCATCTTCCCCCTTACTAATACAACAAAGTTTTGTAGATAGCTCTGATTCTTTCTCTTGCTAGCAAGAGACTCATCTGCAGTCCTTATGAAGGCACAGGCCTGTGTGTCAGCCTACCACACCTCATGGTTTTAGCAGTTACACTTGCCAGGAGATTGTCAATGGAGATGTGCTATCTCCCTGCTGAAAATAACCCATTATCTCTCTAACATTGTGGAAGGTAGGAAGGACTCGCAAGGAAAAGAGAACCCACGTGCATATTTTACTTCTCCCTATGGGAGAAGTCCAAGGTGCCACCAAAGCGGGAGTGAACATTTGAGCTGATACTGAACTTATAATCGAGTTCTTTGTTGCGAGAACTGAATACTATGAGAAAGGAAAAGGAAGACTTCCACAGGGTACAGTGGTAATGTGTATCCGTAAGGGGCGAGAGTGTAGAGTATCTCCTGTTTACCTATTTGACTTGAGTGGGTAATTTGATGGAATAAAGAGAGCAAGAAAAGGCTGAATGTTCTGAAGTTCCCATTTGCTTCAAAATCAGAAGGCTCCCAAACCAGCTTGGTATTCTGTGTTACAGGGATATGAAAATTTATACCCAGGTGCTTTCAGATAGAGATTTAAAAAAATGATCACATCACACTCCCTATATTCTGGTCGTCATTTATTCTCAAACCATGTCCAAGTGACAATGCTTGAAAATAGGTTATTCATAATCATGTTGTTGTTTAAGCTGCATTACTATTTCGTATCCAGACTATTCATTTTTTAGGCTTCTTCTGCATGAGGCTTTTTCATTAATATCTTATATAGAACACAAAACCCATAGTGGAATCATAAAATATTGTACTCCTTAATTTTCTGGTTTTAATAGAAAAATAAATGCACCTGGGCTGACAATTAGGATGCCAAGAGATTTTCCTTAATTTAATTTGAAACAGTTCAAGAGCTTTACTTTGGATATCAGCAGAAATGAGGGCCAAATTCAGGTACAGTTTAATTGGGTACAAATCATCTGGCTTCCCTAGAATTACTTTAGCTTAAATAAAATCCACTTTAATTGGACATTTTAAGCATACACACATTTGCATTCCTTAATAAATCAATTACTTGCAAAACATTTCTAGACACACACTTCCTGGGATAGACTGTCTGGTTTACTAAACCTGGGACAGACTTACTGCAATATGAGCTTGCACTGGGCAGTAGTGCTGAAAGAAGTAAAAGACAGTTACAGAACAGATCTCTGTTGAAAAAATACTAAAAATCATGGATGACAATAAGACCTTGGTGTGAATTGGAGCTTCTCTTGTGATGAGCTACCATAAGGGGCTCTTGGAATGCAACCCTTTCACTACTGTTACAGTCACACTTCATATGAAATATTTTCTATGGGAAGACCTCGCGGATGTGGTACATCTCTAAAGTTACTTTTGCTTCCTAGGGGCTGTGGTATCCAGTTAGCCCTCAATTCTATGAATATTTATACAACATAAATGGGGAAATCGGTGGGTTCCCTTGGTGGAAATGTGATATTGGTATTTTTTAAAGTAAACTTAAATAAGGTCAGAATTTTTTATCCTCTAGAGAAAATTTCACATCTGATTAAATAGTTTACATAAACTTAATCTTTTTCTGCTAGATGCATTATAATCTCAGATATTATTCATGTAGCTATTCCTCTGTGAACCATAAAATGTTCATTTCTTCAAAATGAATATGAAGCTCAAAGCATTAGTGGTCTTAAGAGCATAAAAAGTTTATTGCTTTGTGCTTAACATTTTTCAAGTAACTTTCGAAAGCTGAACAAATTTTGCATTTAGATTAATGGAAGATGTTTTCCATTTGAAGGAACTAGCAAGGGAGTAGCAATAACAAAAATCCCCCAAGGTTAAAAATGTAGCGCTTTTGATTTTTACCAGAACTGTGTTAGCAGAACAATCATTTCTCAGCATGGAAAGGTAACATAATTGGTCTATACAGTGGCAATATAGAAAACGAGTATGCTTCAGAGAAAGCTAATATGGCTCTACTTAATAATTTCCTTCAAGAGCCTGAATTTGAATGTATATTTCACCCAGCTTGAGGCAAACAATTTGTACCCATAAGTTCTAGTGGAAGTTACCGGGGGGTCATGCAATTTATTTTAGTTCTTGAAGTTTTCAGAACTGTAGACCTAAATGCACATTCTCTTGCATTGTTTCACCAGTAATTTGATCCAATTGGGCACCATTTTCCTTCAGCTCTATTATGTCAGCTCTAGTGAAAAAAAAAAAACAAACCAAAAACCACAACCCTCTCATGAAATATTGTGAAAGAAAAGTTTTCTCAGAAGGGAAAGTGTTTCTCAAATTTATACAACCAGCCACTTCAAGAATTTCTCAAATCCTTTCATTCCCTAGCACCTGTAGCCTGCTGTGTTAGTTTCTTAAAAACTGATGTTATGGTGTGAATCCACTTTCCAGTTATATTTTTAGAGTCTCTGATTGGGGAAAATAGCTTTCTTCAGAATAGACTTAAATCATGTATTTGCCCTTAAACACAGGGCAGTGATTCCGTCCAGCACTGACTACAGCCTGGCTTCCATGTTCATAAAACCCAGCAGCCAAGTTCCACATCCAGAACGGTGACCACTTAACCTCTGCGCTTTTAGGCAAACACATATTTTTCTGTGATAAATCATATTGTCCTATAAATCTCAGGAAGTTTGGTGCAGTAACTGAGGTGTCCTTTTCCTATAGAAGTGTCATTGAATAGCAGGAAAAGGTTGTGCTTTCAAGTCTAATTTATAAGACAGATTCTTAAGCCTCATTGTCCTCTGGGCTGCAGAAGGCTTTGGCAGAGCTACAGGGCAGGGCACCGGTAAAGCTTTTCAGTTTCCCCAGTTGGGGGTAGTGGTGTATGGATTGCATCACATCACCATCCAGCAGTGAAGTTAGAAGGGGCTAGGTAGTTAAGAGGCACACTGAGTTTTATCAGAACATTTGTTTCTAAAATATTCTGGAAAGATGCATTAGGAGAAACTAATACTAAGGATAGGAATTGTTCTACTTAGTTCAGGCTAGGACACTCCCTCTGCTAGGTTCTGTGAGCAACTGGGATTAGAGGGAAGATGCATCTTTCTTGTGGGGAGGAGGATGACAATTCTGGAAGCTTCCTTTTTAAAATATGACTGTTCTTACATTCTCACTTTACAGTACAGCTGTGTACATTCATAATATTTGTGCAGACAGACAGTTGGTTTTATCAATCATAGCCCGTCCTCTCAATGCTGCTTTGTTCCATTTGTTTTCTCAGGTGATTTTGTTCCTGTGTCTTCCTTAAATATTAACTCACCTTTTCAGTTGTGCTTAAAGTTTTGGTTTATTTATTTTATTTTAGTGGATGCTTCTTTGATTTGTAGAAAAGAATTTCTGTCCTTCTTTAGCATGTCCATGTTCTTACAGCAGGAGATCTTTTGAGACAGCTTGATAGACCACTTACATTCTCCCTTAGCCAAGATAACAAATGCTGTAATGTTAATTTTATGGAATTCTTCATCTGTTGCAGTTCTAGAAATCCATCCTGTGCTTTTGAAGCCATCAGAAGTTTGAACGCTGACTTTCAATAAAGTCACTCTACTTTCTTACTTAGACGCCAAATGTACCTGAACAGATCTTTCAGACACAAGATAGAATATCAGATAAATCCATCCCTCTAGTAATTATCACCGAAAACCTAATGTCTCTTACTTCTGAAGCCGGGGACAGTCTTGCTAGAAGCCTGCCTTTGGGAAATGCTATTTTTCCCTTCCCTAGTTCTACAAGGTTATATGATCTGTCCTGACTATAACTGTGTGGCCATTTGTTAGCACACTAGTTTTAGAGCCACGATTCGGTCAGTTTACTGTGATGAGGTAAGGGGATCCTTTTCCCTTTAAGAGGCCATGATCAGAAAAACATGGCCTGAATTTCGTTAGCAGTGTGACAATGAGAGAGATAAGTAGATGTGACAGTTATGAATGACGTACTGTCATGCACTTCTGCGTTCTGACTCAGATAAATTGACACTGCTGTCAAACACAAGCTATGGAGAGTAGAGACCTCTGATGAACCTTCTAATATGTTAAATGGGAGTCTTAATTCTTCATTAACTGGAAAAAGGAGATTTGGCCATGTAATTTTCTCCTTGCTGCCTGTTTTAAAGATTCCAATAACCCAGCATTTACAGTTGACTAGGCAGGGATTGCTTTTTCCTATGCTAGCGACATGCAGGCTGTGAAATCTAAGGAAGCGCCGCTTAAACACAGACTTATTGCCTTGGTTATCTTTAATGACTTTGAAATGTATTGGCCTCATTATGGAACAGTGCAGTTATCAATTCCTCTAATTAGGTGATGTGGTCCCATAAGAAATTTAACATTAAAGTGCAAAAATGAGTTAGTGGCATCAATTGCTGGCAACCTGGGTGTTGGCACTGAATTTAAAGCAACAGTGCTCTTTTTCCCTGTAGTTATTTTGCCTCAATCTTATTCATTCAAATATCAACAATAATTTTTTTCAATTCATTTATTTTTGCCTATGTAAAGAGCTATTTATTTGTCTGAGAATTTCTTTGCTTTCTGAAGCTCTATTCCATGGTGTAAATACTAGCAAACAATGAACTAGCTGATGCAGAGGGAGCTCTCCCCATTTACAGGTCAGACTAGTCAGTAAAACTGCCAGTCCAACTTTTCATTTTTAGTGGCCCTTTCAATCTGAAGATCTCATAGCAATTTATAAGCATTAAATAAAAGTGACTTGCCCACAGTCATACCACGCAGCAACAAAGCTGAAAACAAAGCACGATACCCGCAGTTCAGTCACCTTCCCAGATTTTGTAATGCTGTTCCCTCCTACCAGTGTCTGTCTGAGGTTACATTTCTCTTTTCCACCATATGGAAAGGATTATTGGTGGCCAATTTAGAACAGGCATACGCCTGTCTTGTTGGGAGGAAAAGAAGGTCTGAGAAACCTGATTTTAATGTTGTCTAGTTTCTGTAAGAGTTTTGGTATGACTGTGTGTAAAAGCAAGTGCACAATAGTTTATATCCTGTTATCCTTCTCCTTAAGTCATACAGCACAATCTCATAGTTTATTTCCATATGAAGATCGTCTCCAGTTTCTATGAGTGTGTAAAGCTTGGTGGGGATAGTGTATGGCAGGGCAGTGTGTGGTGTTAATGTGGGGAATATATCTATTATGAATACATCAGGGGGAACATACTGCTTTAGATTAGAATTTTTCATGTACTTTTGAATAAGTGGGTCTAAAGACATCTAAAGTCCTAGAATTACAAACCACTAATGGTCACAAACCCAGTACTGGAATATGATTTCTGTCTGGTTAGCCAAGCAGTAATCCAGGGCGGGAAATATCAACCTTTGCTTTCCGCGTAGACATGTATCTCATCCTGTACTGGCCTCACTTAATCATCCTGAATCTGTAAGGTTGTGCCACTCTTCTCCTCCCTTCGCAAAGGACAGGTACTACTGGATCACAAAATTATTTATTTTCTGTCAAAAGCATCACAGAAAACTGTTACCTGTCCCATTGGTAGTGGAATTGGGAGTAGAAAAAGGATGGAGTACTTTAATCTAGGACCTTGAGTCTCAGAGATGTTCCACTAGACACCTACATGCATATGATATACCTAGAGATCTTTTAAAAGTGGGGCCTTTAGCTCTTCTGTGCCTCAGATTTTCATGCACAAAAGGGGGGATAATAACTGTTTTCCACAAAGCTGTTTAAATACACTAATGTTTTCACGGTGTTCAGGTATTATAGAGACGTGAAGATATGCATTTGTTCAAGCTGAATAAGCAAGCAGAAAAGTAATACTGCTCAGTGGTTCTTTGCTCCGTGGCATCTGCTTAGCCTTAACATGCTAAGAAATCTCCACTGCTGCAGGTTGGGGGGAGCTGATGACACACAGAGGCAGAGGGAAGACAAGTAACACATCAAGCATTGCTGTAAGTCAGGAGCAGCTCATCTGCTCTGGCTCCTGTCCATCCCCCAGTCCATGGCCAGAGTGGCTGTCCCGTGCCAGACACGTGTGTCAGCCCCTCCGGACACCTGCACAGGCCTCCTTCTCCTGGAGGGCTTGAAGCCCAGAGCTCCACAGCTCTGGAGAGGCAGCTGTGACTGAGTTTGGTTCCCACCCTGCTACAGCTGCTCTGGGCCACTGCTCTTTCCAGTGTCACCTGGCACACTGGCACAGCACTGCAACCCCAAAGGGCAGTGAGGCAGATGTCTGTTCTTGCTGTCAGGCTTCTGGCTGGACTTCTGGTTCACACTCAGAAAATTAGGAGGTGTTGAGATAGACGTTGGGAAGGCGGTTGTAGGCTTGGAGGAGTATGCCAGCACAGCTGGCAGCACCTTTCATCACGTCTAGCTTCCCAGATGTGGATCTTAGGTCTTCAGAAAATCCTGATGTAGCACTGCATAGATATTAGAAAGATCCATCATCAAACCTTTTTTAAGTCAGAAGGAGAGACAATTACAGCATTTTGAAGAAGTGCAATGTGTGTGTCAGTGAATAATTTCATTCCCTCTCTGTGAGGTTCAGAGAGCAGAAGAGGATGAAACAAACTGCACTGAACAGTACAGGTGTTTGTTGCAGATGGCCCTAAGCAGGAAGGTGCTGTGTACTGGCACACAGTGAGGACAAGTGCCTGGTTTTGGTCAGATCCATAACCTTCCTCGTTTTGGTGGGTTTGTTTGAGTCTATTCCCCATGTCCTAGTGCAGGAAGTACCAAGAGACCTTAAATTGCCATCACATTGCACATCCTGCAGTAGTGTACTAAAGCAATGAGGTCACTCCACAGATATATTTCTTTGGTTGCTTTTGGAGAACAGGGCCTTTGTTAAAAACTCATGGCCAAGAAGATGGGGAATGGATGAATTCACTTTATCTGCTTAGGCACCTAACTTGGGTGTTCTCAGTTGCTTCAGTAATTGCTTCACCTCATTGCTTCCGCTCCTCTCCTTTCGCTGTGCACTGCTTTTTTTCTCTAGAATCACAGTCAGATGTTTGACATAGAGTACACAATCCTGCCACCCTTTCCACCCCTTCCATTGTGCACACCTGGTCTGGAGCTGTTAGCAGGAGTAACGTAGCTCTAGTGGGGTGGGGACTGTGCTAATATGTACGAATTTGTGAGCATACCCAGTCTGAGCCCTCCTAGATATTTCAGTACTTGGCGACTTAATGCAGGGGCTCTTTCTCTGTTCAGCTATGTGTTTCTATCTCTGACTACACACATTGCAGAAACCCCTCATAGATATAATGATTTGTTCTAAGTCCACATGATGCCCTCCCCTGCAATGTGTCTGAACATCTCCCAGCAGTGCCTTAAACACCGCAACTGACATCTACTAGGTGTAACGTCTAGTTTATTCTCTCATCTTCTGTTCAGAAAGAGAAGTATGTGCAGTACTTTCTTTTTTTTTTTTTTTTCTTTAAATAAATAAACATGCACACGTGCAGTCCCACACAGTGGTTGTTGCTGCCAATGTGTATTTAGAGAAGATACACTGAAGAAGTTCTCCTTTTACCTGGACTGGAAGGAAAGAGGTATGGGATGATTCTGCTTCCTGGTGGAGCCAGTTCTGCTCTCTTGCATTAGCTTTCAAGATGTTTTTGCTTAACATGTAGACAGGCCCTGTTCTAGCACTGGATATCATCAGAGTATCTGAGAAGCACAGTAGTTATCTAAGACCAAATAAGGAAAAAAAAAAAAAATCTCATCCATCTAGTTTTCTCCTCTGCATTGTTTATTCTAAATTGAGTTTGCAATTTTCCTTCTCTGAAAATGGTATTTTCAGGGATGACATTTCATACTGACCATACTTCTGCATAGTCGATGCAAAAAAAAAAAAGGAATGGTGGTAGGAGAAGGGCCACCTATTAATTCTGTACGCCATTCAGGAGTCAAAAAGTTGACATAAAAAATTGGACCACAGTTAACCTTTGTTTAAGTGTAGACTCCATGTTTTCTCCATAGTCCCAGGTGACAGCCTGCGTGTGCAGTGATGCATGTTCCTAAACCACACATCTTATCCTCATCTCTTGTTAAATATTTCTGTATTGTTCTTACAGACATTTCATGAAAATCAATGAAAATAATGTATCTAAGAAAAAAAAATTAAGCGTAGGGTAAGGAAAAGACAGACAATAGCTGTGCTTTACAGTCCTACAAGCCCTTAAACAAAACATCTCCTTCAAAAGAGATGCTGTAGCTTTAATATTGGCTGCTGTTTCCTTGAATGGAGTTACCCAATCTTTCATCAAAGAAACATATCTCCCATATCCCTGTCTTTAAAAACAGCAATTATGTGTAAATGCCTTCTGATTTATTTGAGCCAGGGCCACCGGCCAGTGTGAGTCACCACAATTTATTGCTAACCGTCACTTTTACATGATAGGTTTGTAACAAATATCTGCCGCATATTGTTAAATTAATCTTCCATTTAAAATTAATGGAGTTAGACTCCCCAGGTTCAATGTAATTTCGTGTTCACGGGCAGGGAGTGATGTGAGCTGCATACAAAATGAGCTGAGGCCAAACGCCCTAATCTTTCATCACCTTGAACCTAGTGACTAGGACGCCTTCTCAGCACCAACTAATGAGATTGAGCTTGCTTCTCTCCTGAGGACGCCAGCTCAAAGAAGCTTTTCTGCTCAGATACAGCAGGCTTCGTCTTATTTTAATAATTCCTCAGATATGACATGCCTGATGTTATGTATGAAAGAGTCAGGCTTGAAAAAGAGATGAAATGAATTTTATATCATTACTTCAAAACCGAAACCAGCTAAAGGAAGTATGTCACAGTTAAAAATGCAGTAAGCATTTTAGCTATGAAATATTTTGAAAGTAAACAGGAGTCATTCTTTCATTTATTATTATAATGCGGCCTCACCTTAGACTCATCTTCTGTAATTCCAGTCCCATTCATAAATTAATAACAATAATGTAGATGAAAGCAGCAGACTGTCCAATAAGCATGTGGATGGGACCATCAGAGAGAAGAGATTTAATTCCTAATGGAATATGCCATGCTATAGTGCTGAGCTCTATCATTTCTCTTTGTGGACATTTGTAGAAAATGAGCCTGTCTTTTATGCAATGGCAGGCTGCAAATCCATCACATATTGTTTAAAAATAATTGAGTTGAATTGTATCAGTGTACCTTTCTGTCTTTCCTTTACTGTGGCTTTAAAGAAGTAGTAATTTTGGTTATATTTTAGTATTTATCAGTGCAAGAGACTAATAGCATTAGTTCTATCTATACAGGGGTCTGCAATTGTATGTCATGGTCAGGGTACCTTCATCTGCAGCAGTAACCCTGCTGCCTCTGTCACCCCTCCTGACTCCCCAGTCTCCCTGACTTACTTCTGTACCAAGAGCGTGAGAACCTGCTTCTCCATCCACGCCATGGAGAGCGGCCTTGCCAGGCGTACGAGTCATGCAGCAGGGATGAGGTTCAAGCAGCCCTCTTCCCTGCTGCTGAGGCGTGCCACAGGGCCTGTTTCAAGCACCGTGTACCAGACAGAGCAGGATGATGAACACATCCGCTCTACTTGGTGTATGGTCTCCACACAGTGGAAAGTAGCTGAGGTGCTACTTCCTAGGAAGAAAGGCTAGAACATGGGATTTTTTGGTCTAGAGGAATGTCTTAGGAGAGAATGTCTTAGGAGAGAAAGGAGAAAGGTCTTTCCATGAGCTGCTGTTGAATGGAGAAGAGCATAATTTGTTCTAGGGCATGTGGTGGGTGGGATATGGGATGGTAGAATGTGAAGGTTTTCAAATCTTCCTCTTATTTTCATGGATATATACAGGGAAAAAAAAAAGTTTTGAACCTTCTGGACAGCCGAAGAGAGTATCAACAGTGATTTCTTTCTATTGTGTTATTTTGATTTAAAATCTTTATCAGTCTTCCTGCATATTCCATGTGGGGCAGTTTTCCACAATCAAATGAACCTCAGTCTGGTTCTTTCACATCTTGTGCCACTTTGTATCAGTTGCAGCTATTCTGATTTCTGTGGAATACTGACTTTGGTTAAACTAGTGAACATACCAATATCAGGCACCTTTGTCTTTGTGGTGGTTTTGTGGCTGAGAAAATCACCACCATTTCAGTCATGTGGTAGAACTACTCATTTTGTCTACTTAAACTTTTTGTTTACTTATTTAAAATCAATGTTCAGGATTTGATCTTGTTCCTCTATACAATCCTGTCTGATTTAAGCCTCAAAAATTTGTCAATTCTTTTTTTTAATTGTTCTCCTTTTTTTCTTTTTTTCTTTTTTTTTTTTAAGTGGAATATATGCATGCATACCCTCAGTTATAGGTACTATTTATATGTTCTTTTACAAAACAGCTGAAATTTGGTGCTTCATGCTGTGTGCATTCACCAATTCTGACATCCACATGTGTCTGATTTCCTCTTCCTCCACATTATTGCTGCCAATTGCCCAACTATTCTTTCCCCCTCAGATACAATACTGGGGTAGAACAATAGGATATGCCCAAGAAACCTGGACATATTCCTTGGCCTGTTTATTAATCTACACTCACCCAAAGTAATAAGGAGTGCCAATAAAAGTACAAAATTTAAAGCCATGGCCACGACAGTTGACATCAGCTGGGGACCAACCCTCAGTGTTTGGTCCTGAAAGAATGACCAAGGGGTCTGTGAGTTTATTAGAGCCTGGGGCAGTCGGGGGAAGCTGCAGTCTCTGCGGTGTGAAGAGCAAGTCCACATGGTGACGGCAGGGTCAGCCTGTGCACAGAAGGAGCTTTCTTGCGTTACCTTTTGTAGCAGGTTCCTTTGTATGTAAAAAATATGGTGCCAGCCAGGACTGGCTCTGCTGCCTCGCAGAAGAGAGAAAAATAAATCAAGTTCCTTTTCCACTTTATTTACTGGCTATTCATTTTTATACCAGGCTTTGCAGCAGACAGCAATGAAACTTCTAGATATTCATAAACAAAAATCTGGTCTTCTGTCCACTGATATAGATCAGAGAGGCCAGAGTGGATGTTGAGAAAGAAGAGAGTTGTAAAAAACCATTGAAATAGATTTATTGGAGACTTCAATATCTGTTGAAGTCAGCAAAGCTGGAATAAGCTTTAAGTAAACACTATCAATTTCGATGATAAGATTTAGATGGTGGCTTCTATTTTTTTTTCACTAGACGAAACAATATCACAAAGCTTGTCTTCATGGAAATGTGATCAAGATGTAAGCAGTTCTGTCGTTAACTCCTTTACATTAGGTTTAGTTACAGTCAATTCTCTCTGAATAGCAGAAGATGTGTCTCTTAGCATTGGAATTTTTCATTATGTGGGCTTTGCATCTTAATGCTCTTCCTGTCTCCTTATATTCTGGATTGTTGCCATTTTGCAAGGTGAAAAGGTTACCAGTTCCAGCTCTTGCAGCGGTGCTGTGCTGGACCTTCTGGATACCCCTGGAAGCCTTTTGTCTTACTTTTTATTAAGAAAAAAACGTACATTCAGGTGAAATGAGTTTCTTAGTTTCAGCATCCAGAAGTATAAAAAAGTTCCCTTCTATGCAGTGCATTTGATTGGGAATAAAAATGACTGATGGCAGCCCGTACTGGACCCTTTTGTTCAATTCAGCTATGATTATGGAGCCTATTAGCTGGAGTTACAACCTATTTAAGAGCGCTGCTTACTAGTAATGGGGGCCAAATGATTTTGGAAAGTTCAGATTTACTGGGCTCCCTGCAGAAATGAATTCAGCACTGAACATATTGATGCAGAGCCTGAATGAGGCTGTTCCAGTGGGACTCAGAATTGTGTGCTTAGCAAGAAATGAGCGGGTAGTAGAATTAAAGATCAGATAGATGTGAGGCTCAAGGGCAGTCTAAACTCTGAAGTTCATCACAGCAACTTAATCAGACTAAAATGAGTGTTGCACTGACAGGAATCAAGCCTCTGTGTGACGGGAAATTTAGCTTGTTAAAATGGTGCTGTGTTTCTTCTAAGTCCCTGTTTTGTAAGGTCTTGAAGTGTTTTAAAGTAATTGTGAGATGTCGGTGTTCGGTGACTGCTGAGGCAGCTTGGTTTTGTTAATGGAGATGTTGACTCTCTGCGTGATATTTACCTTTGATATAATGTATCTGCAGTTTTAGTGCTAAAAGACCAGCCCCTTGCTTCCCTTCAGAAAAACCTTCAGGGTTCTCTCAGTGGCTTTTGGCACACTCTTAAATTCTGCTCTGGGGAGAGGAAAAGTTGGCTTATTGGGCCCCCAGTCCTGCACCTGAACAAGACCCCCATGAACCAGACTTCATGTGATGCAGTGAGCATGGTGCCCTGTGGTCACCCACGGCTCACAGGGACCGCAAGAGGAGAAATGCCCTCCCAGCACCACAGTGAACGACACAGGAGCAAGAGGCTTGTAGGGCTGCTTTGTCATTCACACTTGGCTCTTTGCTGGGGCACATCCTGCTGCATTTCCAGCGACAAACCAAGTAATTTTTTGACATGGAATGCATTTTTATTTTTTTTTTTCCCTTGGCCCAGTCTAGTCTTTGAATGTAGGGGAGATTTTACTTTTGTACTGGTTTCAGTCTCATCCATCCACTGCATCTGAAGTCTCCAAGTTTCTTTCAGATACCTTCTTAATTCCCTCAGAAGTCTTAAGCCACAGCCCCAGTTTTCCCATCCATATCCAGCCATGCCCAGATCTTCAGAGCTGTCCAGTTCTGTAATTCCTGTACTTATGGATACATGACTCTCCCCTTCTAGATATTGCTTCATTACTGCCATCTCCCCTTCCTGTACCTCTCCCAAATGTAACACCTCTTAATCAGCACCGAGCTCCTCCATCCTTGTACCTCTGTCCTGATCATCAGATACCTTCCTCCAGCTGCGTCCACATATACAAAGAAGCAGTATACTTCTGAAACACTGTTCAGTAACAGTGGACTCCACTGACAAATCTTTCACAATCCTCTTTTCTGACTTTGCTTCTGCTTTGGGACAGGAAATTTATTTGTTCTACATCAAAATTTCTTGCTACATATAAACTGGTACTTGAAAGTCTCTTTTTTATAGATCATGGGAATGTACTGCTTTGTTGTCCTTGAATGGAGCTGTGAATATTCAGCATTTGTCAGATAGATCACTGCTTTCCTCCTGAACAACAGCAGACTCTTGATCCAGCCTAGAGACAAGCAGGTGGGACTGTGATTTTGCACCTTGAGAAACATGGTGGTTGGTTTGTGAAGAGAGTCTGGGAGAATTTGGTGGTATTCATTTAGTAAACAAATAGGAAGCATAGACTTGGGTTTATATTTTAACGGTTTTAAGTTTGACCTTAACAGTTGTATTCATCGGGACATACTTTTACAGTACTGGTCTCCTGTAGGACCCGTGTCCGTGCAGACAGCGGTGTACACGTGGCTATGGCTGTATCGCAGTCTCTGGCTGCACAAGGTCAGACATCCAGTAAAGGACTGGAAACGCTTTACCGAGGCTGCAAGAGTGGAAAGACGGGGCAGTTTCTGGGTCACCATTCTGACCAACTGTTCACGTAATTGTTACATGAGACATTGCTTATAGGAGTCCTATTTTCAATCATACGAGCATGTCCCAGATTTTTATAAACCATCTGTTCAAGTGAAGAACTTCCAGGTTGTGGGTTTTCGGGTGAGGGGGGGAAAAAGGCAGAAGGAAAATTTCAAGCGGGAGTTAGAAGTCATGTGTCAGCTGTGGTCTGGTAGGAGTCTTTTTAAAGCTACAATGAAAGATCATGAGAGAAACGGTTTCAGCTTGACACACAGATGATAAAGCAAGCCTTAAAAAGAAGCTCTAGCTGCACAGCAGGTAAAGAAATCCTGCTTAGATTAAAAATAAATATTTTATGCTGCCTGTATGCAAAGCTTTTTTTTTTTTTTTTTTTTTTTTAATAGCTTAAAGCCCTATACAGTTGGCAGCAAGTAGAAGAAATTAAAAGAAGGGGGTTTCATTGTTTTGTTGAGGTAGGAACCCCTCAAAAAGATAAGTTGAGGGGGGGGGTTAATGATAAAGAGAAAATTAAAGGACAGGCTACTCATTAGAATTATGAAGCATAAAAGCATTTGCAAATTACCTGTCTGCATGTTTATAGCAAAGAGTAAATCCAACCCTTATAATGTCAGATGGCAAATAATTTTTTGAGGCAGGCGTCAAGGTGCACAGTACAAGAGAGAGCTCAGCTGTAATATGCATGAGTTGGTGCTCTCTGCTCAGAGGGGCAACCGTGAGGTAAGGAACAACATCATCCGCTCCCCTTCCTTTGCCATCCATTTGGAGCATTTTAATGACTAAAGCAGGGTAAACATTTGTGAGGATAAACATTGTTTTCCTGCTGAGCAACAATGTCTCCTGTATGAGAACAGGATTGTTTTGGCATATGTCGGCTCTAAATATCCCTGCAGATACTTTACAGGAATTGCTACCTCTTTAAACATTTATGCTATTAAAAATCAGGACGATTGTTGACATAAACCTGTGATAGCAGCTGCATTGTAGACAGAGTATGAATTTTTTATGTTATTGATGAGAAGCTTATATCATTTATGTACTGTAGTAAGGGAGGCGTATGAATGCTGAATACAGAAAATGATGTGATTGAAACCATTTAGAGTATCAGGGCACAGTATTTATTAATGCGTCCCTCTCAAAAGGAACATGAATGCAGTGAATGGAAAACAAAACAATGCTAAGTGATTTATAATATTTTTAAAACTCTTGTTGGGATGAAAATAAGTTTTGTGGCTCTACAGCCTGGGTTATCTGATTTGGGTACCAGTGTCAGCACTGCAGAAAAAAAGTGATGTTTTCAGATTATGAGAGCAGGCAGCCAGTGGGTTTTGAAGATCATGGGCTTGGAGGGCTTGTGACTGGAGAAGGTGAAATATGGGAAAGGGATGACTGCAAAAGAAGTTTTGAAGGACATTGGTTATATGTATGTTTTCTTGCCTTAAATTCCTGTGTCTCTGAAGGCAGGACTAAGGCTGAGGTTGTCTCTTGCTCTGGAGAAAATATGTTTACCTTCTTTTTAATTCTTTCTGTTTCCTTTCTTGTCTCTCATGGTTTCTCTGTAACTCGCTCTTGCCTGTAGCTTAGTGCTTTCTTTTCAGACCCTGCTCTTCCCGCTGAGAATGGTCTCAGAACGCTTCTCTCTGCTCCCAAAATGAAGGGTCTAGTTGCTTCAGTGGGAAAATTTCCCTCATTGGAGGGCAGATGGGGCTGTGCAGTTTGTGAGGATTATGGTTCACATTGTGGGGAAGTTCCACAGTAACTCCTTCAATAAATATCTCCTACGAGGTCTCAGTGTGATCTAAAGCTCTGCTCCCTCCAGCATAGCCTCAGGAGGTGGAGGAAGCAGTTCAACTTTTCCTCCTTCAGGCATGACTGGCCCTGTTTTTGCAGAATCCCACTTGGAAGTTATATGAGTGCTTCATGTTTCCTAGCACCAGACAGGCTAAATTAAATTTTCATATGTTGTCCTTACTAACTTTTTCTAAAAGTAGTATCACTGAGTAAATTTTCAGGATGTTCTTCTTCTAATGGAAGCACAGCCATTGCTCAATTTGTGGCATTGCTGGCTTTTTCCATCCTCATTGAATATTATACTTGAGGTTCTGGTATTGTGTATATGAATAGCACCACTGTGTCGGTGTAATTCCTCTTGTGCTCTGCTGGACCGCGGGATTTCACCCAGCATCCAGGGTCTTCCTGGAGGGAGAGAATATTCCCATGTGAGCCCTTCCTCCAAGAGGAACCACCCGGAGCCACATTTTGCCGAAGTACTCTAGAGAATTGTGCTGCATCCACAGATACACGAGCAGTTGCGATTACATTTTGGGCAGTCTGGCACTCCGTTAAGGATTATGGATGGTAGCTGTAGCAATGGTGATTTGTACAAGGAGGCACCTGTATGCAGGCTCAGATCACCAGTTCGTTTCATATAAGCCACCAAACAGCTGGTCAGTGGTAATAACTTCTCCTCACCTCAGCCCTAGGCTGTATTTAAACCAGTGACCTAGAGGTGAAAGGCTGTGTATCTTATTACCAGTCCACTGAGACATCCAGTCCGCAGTGGGATACGTCTATAAATTAATATAGCTCTGGATTAATATTGCAGACAAAAAGCTACATTAAAAGAACATTATTAGGGTTGCAAAGTCAAGCCTGTGAAAGTTAAGAAATGTGAGAATTAAGGTTGCCTGTTCAACCTTAATTTGCCCCCTTCTGTGTATGCATTATGATACAGCCTTTAATTACATGATCACATTCTACTCAGCCTGAGGCAGACACCTGGCACAGAAAATTTCAGCCCAAATGGTTTGAAGTTTGGCAAAGTTATAATCAATTGAAAAAAGAGGATCTTGTAAGAAGTGTCTGGCAACTTTAGCAAAAGGCTGTAGTTTGTATTGATTTCCATTTATTTTACTGTATCCAAAATGTGTTTAACTTAAAATATTCAGGTAAGATCCATCTGTGTGGAAGACCCAGGAGGGCAGTGTGCACCTCAAATTGTTTAAATACAATAAGGATCTTTTTAACAAAAATCTTCTATTGTTTAGACAGACAGTGCCCAAAAGATGAAACTGAAATGGGGTACTGGTTTAGGTCTTTTATATATGTGTGTGTGTATATATATATAATAAAATATACCCACAAAGATGAAAAATAATCTCTGCAGATAACAACCAAGTTAGTCAAGTAAATTGAATATTAGAAAGACAAAATCAGATTAGTTTTCATCGTATCTTTTTAAGCAGAGGGTTTATTCAACCCCAACTCTCTTTTCACCTCAGAGCTACTTGGGAATTGTTGTGTTGTGCTGATGAAGAACAGTGCATGGCATTCTAATTTACATTCTTTTGTAGAATATATTTGTTCATTTACACTTCATATAAAGTATGTTCCAATGTGTAAAGATTTCATGCACTGGTGGGTGGTCTTTGCCCTTAAAAGTAGAAAGGAGTGCTTATTTCACAACACACTAATGATTAGTTTATAATTTATTGGGATACTGGCACAGTCATTACCAGGATCATTTTGGAGTTTGGGCAGGAAGAGGCTCCATCTTTCTATACCCAAAGCACACTATGTTTACAACATCGGGTGCAGGTGCTACTCTCCCAATTAACTGAAGAATCAGAAGAAATTTGGCAAGCAAGGGTTAACTCTGACAGGGATTTCAGAAAGTGTTTGGGTATATGAAGCTGAGGTACAGTTTTATGTAACCCAGCTTTAAGGCTCCTAGGACTGGGTCAGATGTTCAAGTGACCACTGGAAACAAAGCGCTGGCCCAGTAAAACTTTACTCTGAAGGCTCAGATATTTTAACAAAAAGAGTGTCGGTGTTTGTACTGGCAAGGTTTATATTAGGTCTGTTATCACTGTCCAACTATGCCCAGCAGGAACAACACAAAACCAGAAAGTGAGCCGAACTTCTGTGATTTGGGCTCTGCCTCATTCAATAGAAATACATTTTATATTGTTGCACAATCCAAAGGAAACAGGTCGCATGAGCTGATCTGGTAATGGACAGAGCCAGCTGTGGTATTATGAAGTCATTAGTAAATTAGTGCACCTTGATTGGGAAACTTCTTTTAAGGTATTGCCTTGTCCTAGATGAGAGTTTCTTTTCTAGAGTGGAGCATAGTCACGAGCTTATGTAAGCATCCTGCTAATATCTTACTTGAATGAGAGAGAGAGGAGTCTTTTGGAGTGATTTAAATACATAGATCTAATGTGTAGGTAGATAAAAGCATGCTTTTCTGTATCTCTCCCTCAATGGTTATGTGAGTATTTGAGCTGTACTAAGTTATTTCTTTGTTACTTGAATGTTTGTTGTTGAGGGTGATTTCAGGATCACTAGCAAACACGACATTCCATTCCTGGGGAAACAGATTCTTACAGCTGGGATACTCAGCAACTCTGATAGTTCTTGGCATCCCATTATGAGCTCAATGGTACCCAAAGAGGAATTTGAAAGCCTGTTTATTCTGTAAGCCAAATGAACTGGTGAAATCTGGTAATACAGTGTGTTAGTGTGGAGGAGACATTTTCTAGTTGCCAGCATTACCCTAAGGTCCTTTGGCACTGCCTGCATCTCAAGAGCCTCCCACAAATATTTAACACCAGTAAACAAGAAATTACTTACCCAAGGTCATATTGCACAATTATGGCAAAATCAGAAATAATAACTTGGTTTCTTGTCTTCTAGACCTCTGTAATCTTCACTGCTTTGACAGTCTGCTGTCTACGCTTAGCATATTGTCATTGTATTTTACAGTTCTTCGTGATCATCATTCTTTTTATTTTATACAAATAATATTTTTTTACTTTTCCTGGGGTATTCTCACAAGCCAATGTCTGTTTCCCTAATCACTTAGTAAAGCTTATTTTCTTGTAAATTAATTGTGTTCTGAATTCAGCACAAAATGCCATAGCTAAGATTAGCTCTAACCTTCAGACTTCAAACCTTCAGACATCAGAGATGAACCACCCATATGTAAGCCTTGTCTGTGTGTTTTTAAAAGTGGTAAAGAAAATGAAAAATAAGCACTGTCCTTCAAAGGGAGCTGGCAAGCTGCCATCTTAATTTTTCAAGAAGAGGGCAGGTTGGGACAAGTCAATCAAAATCAGTCAATTTCTTGGACAGCAGTTCAGGTACAGCAGGATAAAAACCCTTTCAATGGAGATCTGTAACATTAATCGAAAACTGCAGAGTGGTCTTTTGTAGGACTTCAGGGACCAAAGAAAGTTGATGGTGGGTGCTTCTGCACTGAGGTTTTTGCTTATGTTTCTCTTATGCTGTCCTGACAGAGGTCCGAAGAGAGGAGTTTCATTCTTTTTTTTTTTCATATCACTATAGGTTGTTCTTCATCATACTGAAATATTCTTTTGGCTCTTTACATTGGAGGACACAAAGAACTATGCAGAAACTCTGTAATTCCATAGTAACCGTTGACTCTGTAATTACATGGTATGTACAGTTCAATGTAAATATGTGGGTAATACAAGCAATTTGTATTTTCTCAACTACATTATTAAATCTTAAAATTGCAAACTACATGGAAATTAGGTTGAGAATAAAATGGGTAACTTCACATACTGTATTATTGCAGCATATTATCTCTAGAAGTCTGTCATTACTTTGGAGTTACATGCTATTTTTCAGATAATAACCAAGCGGTGAAAGTTTGCGGACTTGTCCGGCTCATAGCTGCACAGCCTAGCCGTTAATTTGGGTTTAGGAGGTGGAGAATGTTGTCAACTTGGTCTTTTGGTCTTTTTTGTATAGGCAGGAGGATTTTTTTTTCTTTCAAGCAAACAATCTGACTGACTGGTAACCATAGCTATTTTACATTTTTTTCAAATATAAGCAGTGCACTTAAAGCGTCTGTTGTGTCTCTGCCAGGAATAAAAACAGGCTCTCATGCAGGGTTTTCTTTTGCCTTCGGGCTCTCTAAGATACATGTCAGGTGTTATTTCACCAGCAAGACTCAGACTTCACAGGTCTGTGCTGTACTCATTCTGAGCCTTTGCTGGAAGGGCATGGCCAGGCATTTTAAGGACATTTTGAGACTTTGTTCATTTGTGGCTGATTTCCAGAGTGAGAAGCTCATTTACTTTGTGTATGCTTACTGCTCTTGGGAGTCCTCTGATATTTTAACCTCTCCTTCTTATGCTTTTCTCTGTCCTTGTTGTCTTTGCCCTGTTGAGTGTGGCATTAGGTTTAGGTTATTTATTTATCCAGTATGAATATGTAAATCTTTGTAGTCCTCTTAGTCTAACCCTGTGAACTTTGGCCCCTTTTCTCTGTTGAAATTTTGAGTGAAAGAAACACTGAACGAGTCTTTCAGCTTAGAAACAACTGCTTTTATTTATTTATTTTTACACAAAGCGTACAGACATGAGAGTTGGAAAATGCCTCTAGTATATGCTTCCATTTGTCTGTATTTTAAAATGTATACGTGTACATTTATATGCACGCTATCAAATCCAAGTAGTTTGTTGACTGTTTAGAAAAAGAAAAGATGGACGTGTTTGGCTTTGGTAGTCAAACTGGTAATCAGGGCACTAGTCCAGGGGCATGTGATATATTGAGAGAGTTGAAAACTAACCATAAAAGCTGAACTAAGAGACTGAGCTCCTCTCAGGAAGACAAAAAGATGCAAGGACATAGTAGAGTACTGTAAGATGGATAATGATAGTCACCCATCAGTCTTTGGGCTCTTCAAAAAGAAGTCACAGCTGTTGCTCTTCTTCATGAGGAATCTTGATTTATTTACATTCCTTTACCTTTACACCTGTATCTTCTGGGTTTTCTAGCCTTTCATGGTAGATTTATTAGCTGCTGTGAAGCAAGGAGGTAGACTTGCAGGGAGGGGAGAAATGGAGGAGAACAGAGAAGAAACAGAAGGAAGACAGAACAGTGGGAGGGAGAGGGAGGAAGAAGATAAGAGATGGATGAATGACGACAAATGGAAGAGAAATGAGACAAGGAAGATGATAGGGAAGAAAAAGACTAGAATGGAGCTTTTGAGAGCGCATGTAAAATAGAGGTCTGGTGGAGGATTTCCAGCAAAAGCGGTGTAAATCAATGATGAGTAAATTAATAGGGCAATTGTGCAAATGAGACTCAGTCATTTAAACCAAGCGTAATACATCATGGATGATTTAGAGAGAGTGTAACCCACGGGGCACACCTTTCAATCTACTAAAGATCTAAAGCAGGATGCTGACACGTCAGAAAATGGAGCAGACGAACAAAATGAGAGACATACATTAAAAGGGAAGAGGTCGTAAGACAAACTCCAAATGCAGGGCAGTATTAAACCCCTTAATGCCAGAGCCACAACTTAGACTAAATTAAAAACTTCCCGGTCCTTCCAAGTCAGAGATTACTACTGTGTTTTCTGATATGGTCCCCTGGTATTGCTTTGATTCCCAATGTGATTCCTAACTTGTATCAGAAGAACAAATGAAAAATTAATCCAGAAATTCTTTAAATATGTAATTTTGCAGAAGAACTGTTTCCTGTAGTTGCCACTGCAAGCATTGCTGCCATCTAACCACACTAGTGAACCTAGCTGAAGAGGGAGTGTTCTAAGGAGTTTGAAGTGGCCACCTGATCACTGACTGGCAGGCACCTGGCTTTGACCTTGCTGTGTCCCATTCTGTGCCATTCTGGAGTACATGTATGCATTTGTACACCAAAGAAGACAGGAGACAATATGCTGATGTCTTTCACTAGTCTTACCGCTGTGCCCAGTATTCCTGGGTTTTGATGAAATCCCAAGAGTTCTAGATTAACTCCACTTCTCTGGAATTTTTTAGTTTCCAGGTCAGTCAATGTGCTTTAACCTGTCTTTTTGAGACCTGAAAATGGATTCTTCTGCTGTAGCTCTAAAATGGAGCAGACCCATTAAATCCTGTGCCCTTAAAATGCATGGTTACTAACCTTTTGTAAAGGATCAAAATTAACAAACTGTTTAAATGAATTTTTGACCATCTTTCTGCCCTATTGGTTTTCTGAAAGCATTAGACAGAGTGCCAGGTTGATAAAATGTTTTCTTTCACTCTGTGACTCCTGTAAATTCAACTCCTTCCCCAAGGTCTTTAGAAAAATAAGTGTTTTTCAAAGACTTTTTTGTTTGTTTGATTTTACCATCTTCCCTCTCTTCTTGAGATATTTAAGTGGAGTGTGAACTTGATTTTCACTTTATTCAGTAGGAAGCTAAACGCAACCCAGGCGTCTTGTTAAAGATAAATATTTTTCTAAAGGAAACAATAGAAGTGATGAGAGATTAGGTGGAAAGGGAAACTTTAGCTGCTGATGGGGGACAGCTGGGTTTTGTCAGTGATGGTAGTTCCTTCCTCTTTTGCGTGCTGCTCTTTCTCAGAGAAAAGCAGCATTTGTATCTAAAACTCATGCTGATAAAATAGCTCCTGACAACCTTAAAATTATTTCCTGAAGTTCAGGTTGGTCTGAAACACTGCCTTGGAAACCTTGGGATGCAAGTATGAGGTTGTCTTCTACAGGACAGTACTCAGCAAGTTGCTAATTTTTACGTCAAATTAAAGCAAGTCTTCCATGGGAAGGATATGTAAGGCATGAAACCACGTTTATGTGCAGTTTCCTGGATGTGACAACATGGGAGCATGTCACGTTTCTGAGAGGATTCTGGCTTTCTATTAAGAAGATAATTCATGAAGTAGGTCAGTCATCTGCAGACAGACTGACATTCTGAGCACCTGTTGCTGATGAAGCTTGGGCTTCTTTCTCAGAATGTTACAAACCCTCTTTCACCCTCTAGGAAGAACCAAAGTCCAACAGTCAGGTGACCATTTCTAGGTCTTGGAATTGTTTCTGTATTTTTCTAGAAAAGAGTTTCAAAGTTATAGTATTTCTCCATATCACATTTCATAGACTTCATATCACATGACATAGATATGGAATGTGACTTACTGAAGCACTTTCAAAATCCCATTATTATTTTAAAAAAGAAACAAACCCCCCATTCTGTTCATTTAAAGTATTTATTTATAAAAACTATTTTTTATTAAATAAATACAAAATTTATATTTCTTTTTTTCAAACCAGTATTAGTTATAAAAGTTTGGTTAATTATAATTGAATTTGCACTTTATAATGGATATCTAACATAGCTGCTGTAACACTTTAATGATGTTTAACAAAGATATTAAGGTTAATTTCTTTAGTAATAGGCGAAAAGATATATATAGTAATGTTGTTAATTGTTACTCAGCCTGTCTGCATTCTCAGTTTCAGTCTCAGCGGCTGCTTCTATGTTCTAGTGTGAGAGAGTCACCAGGGAGTGTGACACTGGAGGATAGGTGGTGATTTTTAACTTCTTGCTGAAGGATAACTCTTCATCACATGAGCATGGGAATAAGAAGTACGGTAATCCTTAGAATACAGTGTACTGTTGAAGGGTTTATTCTATTTAAAAAGGGAACAGATATGGGATGAGTAGGTAATGTTTTTTCTGACTCTCAAAAATTGTCAAGGTTTTGAAAATGTTCCTGTTCTAAGCTGGGATGAAATCCAATCAGAATTTTTGAAACGTGTCTTCAGAAGCCGCATGCAGAAAAATCAGGTCAGAAGTTGGTGCCCTTCCCTGATATTTAGGAGAAACAGGTAACCTTGGAATGGGATTTTTTGGCTTTAAAGTATACCAGCCACTAGTCTTCAGGGTCATTCTTTACCTCTCCTTAGTTGCCACCAGAAATCTCTTCCTGGACCTTAAAAATATATTCCAGTGAAATTCTGCTGAATCTGACACCTCTGTGAAACCAGTTTGTCTTGGTGAGTTGTTATTTCCTGGCAAAAAACCTGTTTAGGCAGTAAATTCCCAATCAGCTTCTAGAAAATCATAATATCACAATATATTATAAATACAGTTAAGTCTGCACTGAACTTTTCCACCTACTTTTAAGTAGTAAAGGCAGGGAAAGAAGAGAGTAGTGGACAGATGGAATAACTGAAATTCTGCAGTGAAAAAAATGTTCCAACAAATGAGTCCTTGGAGCAAACGTGGCTTGTGAGACCTTTCAGATTCCTTTTATCTGAATTCTGTTTTCACTGCTTCATGCTGTTGCTACCTCTTACCAAGTGCAGACCTCAAAGTTGGTGCAATGGTCCTGACTGAATGGTTTATAGTCAGGAGAAGGAACAACCTGAGCTTTAAACAGTCACCCAGCGTAACAGAGGTTGTTTGGACACTTGGCACAAACACTCAGTAACTGTAATTTCAGATTCGCTTCAGTATTTAGTGAAGTATTTATGTACTTCAGTGTTTAGTGTCTTTTTAATACACTAGAAGGCTGTACTCAATATTTACCAAGATTATGTCTGGATAAGATCAATGACTAATTGCTTCTTTTCAGTGGTTAGTTCTTTTAGTCTTCATAGAAACACTATAGCAGTCATTGAAATAACAATGTTGGATGTCTCTTTTTTTTTAAAAAGAGAGATTGTCATGTTATGATAATGGAAGAAAATCAGTAATTAAATGTTGTTGCTTATATTTTGTTTCTTTTTGTTTGAAGAGTCCTGTTAGTAGTTCTATACTCTTAATTTGTCAAATCTTACCGTGAGAGGTCTGGCTGGGGTCCCCTGGCTGACATTCTGCTGGATATTGTAGGAGTTTGGGGCCCTCCATCCCACTCTCCTTTCTCTTGTGTGGGCTGGGCTGGGCTTAGCTATTGGCTTTGGGTCTCTAGAAACATATTCCACATGTAGATCTGCATTTCAGTTGCAGTTAGTGTTATTTCCTCAGCTTCCCCCAACTCCTCTTGGACGTTTCCTAGAAACCCACTCAAGACATGAGTTCTTTTTGCTTTGTAATTTACCTTTTCTGAGGCATAGAACAAGCTCACAGCACAGGCATAGATAAGCGTTTTTCAGGATCCTGAGCTGCCTTACTACTTAGTTGAAAGAGAAAGCGAAAGACTTTACAGATGGAGCCAAGGCAGCAAATCTGCATACATACCTTGCCTGTTTCCCAGCACTCTGGAGTGCTCTGTAATCTTTCACGATGTGATGGTTTGACTTTGGCTAAATGCCAGGTATCCACCAAGTAGCTCTATCACTTCCCCCCCACCTTCCCCTTGCTTTCTCAACAGGGCAAAGAGGGGGAAGAAGATAGGATAGACCAGCCCTTGTGGGTAAAACAAAAGCAGTTTTAATATAAGCAAAGCAAAGCAAAGTTCCGCGCACGGAAGCAAAAACAGAAACCACATTTATTCTCTACTTCTCATTAACAGTCGATGTGGGGCCTTCTCAGGAAGCGGGGCTCCCATACACGGAGTGGTTGCCTCGGAGGACCCAGGGTGACCCCACCCCCTCCCTCCTTTCTCCCAGCTTTATACTGAGCACACGTCGTATCGTATGGAATATCCCTTTGGTCGGTTCGGGTCAGCTGTCCTGGCTCTGTCCCCTCCCAAGATCTTGCCCACCCCGTCCCACTGGGGGAAATGTCAGAAAGAGCCTTGGTGCTGTGTAAGCACTGCTCAGCAGCAGCCACAACACCAGGGTGCTGCCAACACCCTACCAGCTCCAGCATGAACCACAGCACCGTGAGGGCTGCTATAGGGGAAAAACAATTCCAGCTCAGCCAGACCCAGTACACACGAAAAACCTGAAATCTCCACATCCCTTCCGGAGCTACTGACATTTCTCCACAATTGTATGGCTTGTATCTCCTTGTAGATTAATCTGCTTTGATTTTTGGATGGCTCAATACCAAATCAAGTTCTCTCTGTTGCTGAAACGGGCTGTTTAGCTACAAGTTCTGTAAGCAGCACCTTGAGTCTCTTTCATGGTGACCTCCTCTAGCATCATGGTCTTTGTTATGCTGTAGGTAGTTTTTCACTACTTCGTAGGTCCTTCCTGGTCATACTGATTTCCCAACTTTGACACCCACTGTAGCATGCCCATGCTGAGTTGTTAAAAGTGCACACCTTGCTGTAATCTGACAAGTACGTGAAAGAAGCTTTGACAGCCCTTTGTGGACTTAGCCATTCACAAAGGAACATTTTTTTAAATTTGCAGCAAGTACAAGATTAACATTTCATACTACTAACTGGAGTTCAAGTTTAAATTCTGAACAGTCAGATCAGGAGACAGTAGAAAAAAATAAGTGGTAGATCCTGACACACAGAGTTTTACAGCATAAAACACTGATCTGTGCTTGTAATGCTATGGAAGTAAATGAGGAGGAAATCAGCAATATACTGTGGAAGTTTAGTAAAGCTCTACAAAGTTTAACAAAGAGTTGCAGTCTTCATGGGGATTATTTTTGAGTTATCTTGTAGAATTCCACCCCTAAATTACAGTTCTCTGAAGTGCTGTAGGATGATTTATGTTCATACGAACTGTTGAGTTCATGTGTGATCATGATTCAATCATGAAAATCTTGGTTTTCAGTCAATTTCTAGTTATTTTCTCTTTCTTCAGTGTTCAAACAGTGGTCGTGCTCTGCTTAATTAAAATGTCAGCTTAGAAACTTGTTTAAAGAGACTCCTAGTATAAAACATCAGAGTAAAATGTAAACTTCCGAAAGATAATTAACTTTCTTAGAGTTAGGCCCCTCTTTGAGCAGTAGTTGTCTAAGACAGACCTTATCAGTCTGCCAGGCTGCTTAACAGATACAGCCTTTTCATTTTTATAGATAAGATTTAAAGGTATTGTTCATTCTAAGTAAAATAAACAAGTGTTTTGTCAGTGCTCTAAGCTACCTGAAAATAGGATTTACAGTTCTATGTAATTGCATTTTCTTTGTGTTTGCATAGAAGTCGTAGCATAGCTGGAAGATGATGGCAATTATAATTTATTATGCTGTAATTGTTACCTAAATGTTTTTGAATAAGCAAAAATCACATCTGTTTAGGAATAAGTTGCACAGCAAGAGAATTCCCTTTGAAATGAATGCTGTGTTCTCAAATTCTGTAACTGTACACATAAAACAACATATTTATTTCCCCACTGAGTCCATTACATTCCCAAGTCAAACTGCATCCTCTCTTCCCTTCCCATATTAAACCCTTTGATTTAATGGAGGTTTTAACTACTGGTTCTTTAGGGAATTTTCGGTAGGCTTTGCACAGATTAGGTTATTGGAAAGTATAGTTATTTGCTTGTAAAGTGGCAGTTCTGTGTCAAAATTGATTTTCTCTGGTGCTGCAGTAGTAAAACAGATAAGCCTCTGCTTTGCATCCAAAATACACTGATATTCCTGCCATGATACTTTCTTCAGCTTCCTACCCAAGCTCTGTTACAGGCTGGCTTTGAAATAAAAAGGACACAATGATATGATACACAGAATATCTTTGGATCAGTCATTACTATTTACATTAATCTTCTTCTTTGTATTAATGTACATTTACCAGTGATGGCCGGTTGTTTAGCGGGAAAAAAATCTATTCTGGGAGTTGTTGAGCACTTCAGCTATGGGGTTGAACACTTTGTCAGCCTCTTAAAGCAGTTGGAATTGTGCATGTTCAGCATCTGGCAGGAAGAAAGTCCCATGCTCTGTTTCCTATACTGTTACTTTCAGAAAGTGAAGTGTTGTAGAAAGTGTAGACAGACAAAAAAGTGAATAAATAACAAATACATCTAGCATGTCCTCTGTCTGAACGCCATGAAGAGGTTTCCTACCTGTTTTTTTTGTCCAGCTTTCATAGCTAGGATGGGTCACTCAGTTTGTCTATCACATGTCCATTCATTTGCAGGTTGGACTCCTGATACAGGGAGAATGCTTGTAAATTAAACTTCAATAAAAAGGTGTTAGCACACATTAAGAAATTCAGCCTGATACTTCTGAAACCAGTAGGTCTGATCCAGATTTAGTTATATTCGCTGATTTAGGGAATGTCAGCAATGTCCTGATTTCCAGAGTTTTTTAAACTCTGTTTAGCATAAGTTTTCAGTTCAGTTCTTCATTTATTCAATAATGGTTTGTCCATCTGTATTGCTCATGCTGTTAACAGAATTGTTGTCACAAGCTCTCGAGAGATTAATGTATTTACTGACTTCTGTGAGACATTGCACCAATCAATGTTAACAGTCTTTGACAGAGACATAAAGGATCTATTAAATTAGATCTGGGTTTCTATTAAATTACTAAGCATAAAAAGCTAGATTCACCTTATCTGTAGCAGAAATGAATGCCTGCTATTAAAACCTTCGAAGAAAGTTTTCAAGAACAGACAGTCCAGCAAAAGAGTGGGGTAATTAGAAGGAAACAGTAATCTGTTGGCATCCAGCACTGACTACACTAAAGCCGTGTAGGGAATGGAAGGTTTTTCTATACTGAAGACATGAAGGTATTCCCCTCCCCACCAATCAGCTCACACACACACACACTTCTCTTTACTAATTAGATTAGAGACAAATAAAATTAAACTATTAAGGCAATTACAGAATTCTTAACATTTGATCAGTTAGTTGAATGCAAATCTGTCCTCCGTCTTTCTGCCAGAGGGCTGATTGCGTGGAGTGTTGTGTCCTGAAGTACGTGTTGGCTGGTTAAGATAGAGAGCAAAATCATAGAATCACAGAATGGTTTGGGTTGGAAGGGGCCTTTAAAGGTCACCTAGTCCAACCCCCTGCAGTGAGCAGGGGCATCTTCCACAAGATCAGGTTGCTCAGAGCCCTGTCCAGCCTGACCTTGAATGTTTCCAGGGAGGGGGCATCTACTACCTCTCTGGGTGACCTGTTCCAGTGTTTCACTACCATCATTGTGAAAAATTTCCAAAATACTTGGGTTCAAATACAGTAGCAAGATCTGTTTTTTCACTATATTGCTCCTCTCCCCCAGTGTAACTGCCGCTTTTCAACCAGGGTAGACTGTGCTCTCTCATTTACCCATAGTCTCAAATTCCTCTTACTTTCACAGTTATACAAGCTATGTTAACTTCATTCCTGTGACTGTTCCTGACTTAAAGACCCTCATGAATTAGTGATAAATCAAACAAATGCCTGGTGACTTCATAAGGAACTATCCCCAAATAGTGAATGAAAGACTTGAGTCAATAAGGTTTTACACTCTGTTATCTGTTCTGGAAGAAAGAGAATGACAGAAGTGGCAGACAGTAGCTTGATAGTTTGTGCACAGAGTTTATGATCTCCCGTCAATAAAACATGTATCCTGGTACATCCTCAGAGTGGGTTTGGTCTTAGGGTTTGATTACCCGGTACATTGGAACACCACACAAATGCACTGGCCCCCAAATGAGCTAGTTCCAGGGTTGGAAGCGGTGCTGCTGCATCTCTGCCTTAACCTGGGTGCAGCACTGCATGGTGCAGCCCTGTTCCTCCAGTGATGAAGCCTCTTGCAGCTGGACACCCTGTTGTGCCATCCCCGTGGCTCATCATGCTCAGAACTTCCTCTGGGATCTCAATCTCTCACTTGAAACTCATGCACAGTATCTCAGGGCTCATCATCTCCATGTCTGATAAAGGAAATTAATTTTATTTAGCAACTGAAAGGTGAATAGTATGATTCTTGTGTACATGTAAACCGTTGGCCTTCAGTTGTCCTGGCCAAAACCCAAGTTAAGGCACCTGGTTTCTGTGCCCTGTCTACAAATCCCTGGTACATCTTGGTTGAATTTTTGAGGTTTCACTGAGAAGTGCACAGGGCTGATTGGAGTCTCTGGCTCTCTGGTGGTACATTCAATTGCCTGGGAAAAATTTGTGGGTTTTTTCAATTGATTATTTGAGCAAACAAAACTGTCCTTAGGAAGACAAGGTCTCAGCACACCCAAGGTGATGTACCAGCACTGCAATGACTTGTACTGTGACCCAGATCTTAATGCTACACAATTGTATACTTGCACCTTTTGCTGTCAATGCGAAGTGGTGGATATGTATGCAAATCTGTTTCCTACTTATCAAATCTGGCTTCAAGAGGCAACAATACTGCTAACGCTGTTAGTATTTACTTCATGTTCTAATAGCATGCTGGTACTCGTGCTCCTAGAAAAGTTCAAGTGTCCTTAAAAAGTAGAAGCATTACTTGATAGCAAATAAAATTGAGCACTTGATATTAATGGTCTTCTAATTAAAGGTAGAGCAAACTTGTCTCAGTATATTCATCTCAATATGTATCTTTCTGGACACTTAAAGAAGTGGGTTGACCATTGACTCTTTAAATAGTCATTTCAAGGGTAAGTTCCCCTCGGTGTTGGTAGTTACAGTCTTATCCCATAGGGCACTGTGACTGTTTGCCGAGGTTTTGTTCTACCAGATTTCAACACTGGGCCATACACAAAGTGACTGTAGGCCAGTCCTGCTGCACTGAAGTCACCAGCTGTCCATCTTCCCAGGTGTTTTCAACAAGACTGTCTACATGGCATGTGAAAGGGCACGCTTGTAGCCTGTTTCGTGTTTTGGCCTGCTGACATCCTGAACACAAACATTAGTGGACATGGTTTGTATGCTGCCCAAGGGTGTCACATGAGTATTCTCTACACACAAAGAAGTTGTGGAATTTCATTAATTCATTCATCAATACAAGCCATTAAAAGAAACTGTCTTGTTAACTGGTATCTTGGATACTAATCGGCAGCTTCTATTAAACATCAACCTGCTGATACTGTCAGTGTCACAAAGGGTAATGACCTGCGGTGCTGGGTGGCATAAATGAAGTCAGGCAGCCCTCAGGAATAAACTAATGTGAGACCTTTTATTGTAGTCAGAGGCATTTTGGAAGGGGAAGCGCAACAGAGAGGGGACAACGTAGTTAATATTAGAATAAAAAGGCTTCTGTATTGTAGAGGAATTTCGGTTTCCCTGAATCAATAGTATGTGTTTACTAAACTCAACTCCATGTGGGGAAAAGAAAGTTCACGGAGATATATATATATATATATATATATACACACACGTGTGTGTGCATATTAGATGTGCATATCAGATCTTGAAGGCAGCAAACAAATTAAGTCTGAACCCAGAAAATAAGAGACAGGAGGAAGACATGGTTGCAGCATAACAAAATTCTCTGGGCAAGTGGCTAAGAAATACGCCATGAACTTCCTCTGATGCTTGCAACTATCGGTGATTTATGTAAGTCCAGTTTGTTATACTGTGAGAAGGCTGAAAATGGTGAAATACACATGGAAATTCTTGCCCTTGCCTATGACAGATGTAGCTGGGAGGCCTGGTAATGCTGCAAGTGGGACAAAACCCAGTATTTAAGTCCATGCTCAGTAATCTGCCAGGCTTTTCAATTGGTCAGCGATGGGTGCTTTGCAAAGTCAAACATTTTACAAGAGTATAAATAACCCAAACATGTTGTCTATATCTCTCTACAAACAAAGAACACAGTCACCAGTATTTATTTTGTGTGAAAGTAGAATATGGAGATTTTACATCATCTAACGTATGTTGGAGATTTTGCATACTGAGTCAAAGTCTACCATGGTTTGTATCAGCAAGAGCTCATGTTGTTTACAGTCCCTGTGCAGTCATATGAAGATAGGACATATCAATACCTAGTTCATAGATTATTTCTTTCTCCTGTCCTTTTATTTTTATTGCTGTTTAGGTTTTGTGCATCAAATAAAATTTCAGTTATACAAGTAATTCAGAATCACATCCAAATAAATTGACAAAAGTTTTTCACTCATTTAACTCCCGCTATTCACCTTCTAAGTGCTCTTGTAGTTGAAGAGTTAATATTTGCAGTGTTTCAGCTCGTTTTATCGATTACACATGTACTGCTAGATCTCTGAGAAATACTCTTATCACAGGAAAGAACAACAGTGATAACATTTCAGGTGAATGCTGTGGGTGAAAGTTAACTAGTGAACTGGGTGAAAGTTATTCCAAATTAACATCATGAACTAATTTAGTCTGACTTTTCCTTGCACACCACTGCAAATTAAGTCCTCTATATATGCTGACTCTTCTTATTCTCCTTTGGCCACCTACCTGGTGTTACTTGATTGCATTTCCATAGCAGAACTGCCAAGTGTGGTTGGTGGTGTACTTGAAGAGGTATGTGTAGGCATTTAACTGGGACCTCCAAAAGCATCTCGACGTGGTGGTCTTGACCAGAAGTCTAAAGCAGAAATAGAGAGCAATCTGTAATGTGTTCCATGTTTGTTGCTTTTCCACCACTGAACACCTCAGCAGTTGCTTCTTTTTGAAGAATATTGCTATTTATGAATGCCACTCTCGGTGTGCTTCCTGGTCACTTAATTTCTTGTTGCTTCTCTTCTAAAATGTTTGTTTCATATTGGTGAACCTCAGCCACCAGGGACTCCTTAACATGATTTTTCTCAGGGCTATAGCGGGCTATTAATCAGCTTGTTCATTTTTTCACTTCCAGTTCCTTTGTAGAATTAGTTGAGTGGGATTTGTTGACTCTTCCTCCACCTCTGATACGGGATAAAGTCTTTGTCCAGGAAGAATCTCCCGTAGCTTCTGTTTATGCTCTGTTACTGCCACGTGCTTGCAATTGTGCACAATGCCTGGACCCCCTTCAACCCTCTTCCTCCCCCCCTTTTTTTTTAATTACCAGCGGGTGACAAATAGCTACTGCTTTCCACTCCATTTCGCCAGGCACAGCTTCTTTCCTGTCCTCATGAGGTTTCTGACCTTTCAGTCGATGCCTTTTGCAGCCCCCCAGGGGCCTCCAGGGAGCTGTAATGGACTCACGTTAATTGCCTGTTGAAGGACAGAAGCAGTTCCTAGCAGGATGATTGGTGATCCCCCTGTGAGTACAGCTGTCCTGGTCAGTGAAAAGATTGATCTGACACACACAAACATTTCGGCTCACTGCTCAATGTGTCTCACAGAGCATGCACATAATCACTGCTCTGGCTTTAGTGGTTTCCTCTCTGCCCACGCTGCACTGTGGGTCTATTTGCTAGTGCTGTGACTCAGAGGAGCAAGTGAGAGAGTATCCATTCTAATCCCCTTGTGGGTTCCGGTAGTTTAGATAGAAGATACCCTACAGACTGCAGGATAATCCAAAGATTTATAAAGTCAGTCTTATGGGTTGGTTTTATTTTTTGCTGTTGTTTCATTGCTCTCAGTGGAAGCAAACCTCCCATTCTGGCTTAAACACATTTTAATGTGGTTTAAAATGCAAGTGATGCACTTTTTAAAGTATACATGCATGCGTTCAGAAGAAAAAAATCTCCCATGTGTACTAAAGTCCAAACACATCTTTAAAATTAAGATAGTGGAGGCATTTCTCTTACGCTTCTCACTTCTTTTGCAGCTGGGTAAACCATTATGTTCTCATTAGAGCTGAGTATGGGTCAGTTTGCAGAGCTCTGTACAAATATTATTTTTCCCTGCTTTTGCTTTGTATACATTCAACCTGTGCTGGGCTTCAAGCTCCAAATCTGAAAGAGAAACTCAGCCAAAGTCAGCGAACATGCTTTGATAGCTTAGGTCAAAATTGCGCAATATTATCAGCCTATGCATGTTTCCTATGTGAAAATATTAATCGGGTCAAATCTACATGTTTCTTGGCACATGTTCAACAAAATATGTTTTCAACCTGTCCCATGTTTTATCATTTGTAACAAAAGTTTTGCACAGATCTGGTGACCACACAAATAAGCTTCTTGTGTAGTAAATCCCCAGTAAAATCTAAAAGGATTGACTTAACTCCTACTTTAAAAAGATTCTTATTTTGGTTGCTTCTCCCAGCTCTGTGTTTCACATTAACCTTAAATGAGATGGTCCTGAATTAAATCTTTGCATCCAATCACCTGTGAACTTTAGGTATACAAAATCTGGTGCAGGATCTTTGGTTTTCAGATGGCACTTGTTTTCGTTAAGGCTTGGGCTGAAACCTTGTGTATGAAAGTTTAATGTCATTGGAATATATGATGCCCAAATACAAGGGTCTTATCATGTACTAGCTGTTTGTTTTAATAGGTGTTTAAAAATCTCACACAGAAATAAATTATTTCTCACGATCAGGCTAAAATTTATTTGTGATAAAATTCAGCAATTATATACCTCGTGATTTAGTAAATATTCTGCTTTTCTGAAGTATATGCTGGTGAATGAAGTTAGAAAACAACAGTGAGAATTCTAGAGGTGATGAAAAATGGCAAGGGTGAGGCAGTTTGCCATACTTTGGAGTCCTAGAGACATCCATCTACAGACCAGAGAAATATTATTTCTCCAAGAAGTTGCTGTATTGCAAGTGTCAATCAAAACTGTGTGTTTCTGTTCAGAACACTCTGCTCCAGGAATGCATTGTACAAGTGGAGGAAAGTTAGGGAACACCCACCCCTGGCAATTGCTGGGTACTCTAAGTGTACTAAAGATAAGCTTTGCTGCCGAGATTCCTGTCCTTGTTACTATAGCCATACTTTTTGGCTGTTAATTTAGTCCTGCATTTCATATTTAATATAGGTATACATGTGATCTCAGGCTAGGTTCAGATTTTAATAGATGAAAATGTTAGGGCTTTTCAAGTTAGCCTGCAAGCCAATTAAATATTTTCAGACAGACAAAAAATGTATCTTTTTCTACTTCATCCCAAAGCCTTCCTAGCAAGAGTAAGTAAAACAAATGCTTGAAACAGCAGAAGAAATAAGATGGGAAGAAGTATCTCTGTTTGCAAGCTGTGTAGCAGTGTCCAGTAATTAAAAATGGAATGGCTGGAAACCAGCCAAGAATCCAAACAAAAGCATCTGAAGAGGTCTAAAATAGCTCCAGAGTAATCGAATTTTAGACAGATTTGAGTATAGGAATGAAGCCTCATTGTCTCCCATATTTGTGATTCTGGATGGTTTTTAAAAAAGGGTTAAACCGAAATGGAAACCCTGTTGCCATTTTTGCTGGAGAGTTGCTAGTGAGCTGAGGAAGTTGTGTTACCGTAAGACCAACAGAGAAGTCTTAAGTCTAGAAAACTCATAGACATCCAGCATACTAAAATAGGTAAATAACACTCAAATATAACATAAAAGATGTGACTAGAAATGGAACGTCTCAGAGGGTTGAATTTCTGTTTCCTTAAAAAAACCCCTAAAATGTTTATAGCCTTTATGAGAACTTGAAAATTCTGCTTAAAAAAATAATACTGCAAGTAGAATGAAAATTTCAGTCTGTACTCTGGATGTAATGGGAAAAACAGCATTTCAACCAGCTCTTTTAATCATACAGTATTATACAATGATGATCAAAAATACTATAGTATCTTTAACATTCAGAAAACGCATGAGAAGAGGTAACTCTTATCTGGTGGGGCGAGGTGAATAGGAGATGTAAAACAGAATCTAGATTTGAGGGTAAGAGTATACTGGAGTATAAGCTGGACAACAGGCAGGAATGTATTCAGCCTTTGGATGACAGCATTCATCTAGACTGCTTACTTAGTGAAACAAGTAGAGAAATTAAAAGCTGCTTTTTTGAGGATAAGATCCTGGTACTGCTGGTCTGTATGGACCTTTCATTGCTGTCAGCAGCACAGAGGTCTTGCTTTGTGAAAAAGTATTTTCAACAGCACATTTTCTTGGTGTGAAAGTCCCTCTGGTTACCCTGGGCTTTGAGGCAGGAAAAGTACATCCCTTCTGAGATCCGGCTGTATGAGCTGCCTACTCACTCCAGCCTCTGCTTTTGCTGCAACCTTTTCCTTTCCCTTTTCCCCCTTTTTTCTCCCTACAGTATTTTTCATTGCAGAAGCTTCTCTCCCTTGACCATGTTGTTCGAATAACTAGCCAGCAATGTAAGATTCCTTAACAAAATTTCAAACAACTACAAAGGCTTGTAGACCTTGGTTATTTGGCCTTTAAAAGTATCTTATATATCTAGATACAGTAGAGTTCCAATATTGTAAAAATCTCCTAGTCTGTTTTCTTTCAGGGGAATTCTTGCTTTCTGGGGTAGATATTATCGGTGCTTTTAGTTTTGTCAGTAACTATATGCCTGAAGTATAAATATAGAAACCAAACATGGCAGGCATAATAACATTTAGGTGTTCATTTTTAGCTTGGTGTAGGAGAATTAATTTGGCTTCAAGCCCCATGGTTCTCATAAAGTTTAATGGGAATTGCAAAAGTGATCCTCCTATCCACCACGCTGAAAACGTACACCTTTAACTGCCTCATTTATACTTAATAAACAAGCGATTGTATGTTAATATTAAATGACTCCTGGAGTATAGGAAATATGCAAGGCATATGTACCAAACTCAAAAAACTCTCACGAGAAATGTTTCCTGGCAGCTGTGATAAAGCAAAGATTAATTTCATTTGATTAGGCTAACGTATGAGGAATTGAATTCACAAGGACTTGAACCAAGGTTTGTTCAGCTCTCTGGAAAGACTCACAAAGGCTGGGGTGGGCTCTGGATCAATTCCAAAGCATCCGAGATTACGGGGCGACCTCAGAGAGCGATAACAATTAGGAGAGTGTCGGTTACTCAGTCATTGACTGTCTACTGGTAGTTAGTTGTGGTTAGCACTACTGAACAGTTTGGTGTGAAGAGTTAAGTGGTGAAATTGCAGTGTTTACAGTGAGTTTGAACTGTGTTACCCCAGCCATGTCTCATCCAGTGGCTGGCAAGATGACATATTCCTGTGCCTGTTTCAGTTCTCATCATCAAGATTTGGCCCAACAGGTTTGGAAATATATGGGTAATTAATATTGCCAGGCAATTTGGGGGGGACAGACAGGGGAGGTCAGTAGCCATGGAAAGAAAATGTCTGTCATCATTCACAGATTCTCTGCTTTGCTGCTTTGAATGACACCAGGTATTTCTTCATTCCTGAAATTACTGCCCTGAAAACATAATTCTGCAGATGGTGCAGCATCAAAGATAATTGGCTGGCATTGCTAAGTCCAATCAAAATAACTATTGAGAGAGGTGTGTAGTGCACTGGTGTTTTTCACTGGAAAGTAAACATGTTTAATATTGCATCTCAAATATTACCTACATTGAGAAAAAGAAATTACAAGAAAATATGCTTTTATGATTATAAAAAATAGAGTAATGTTTTGCTTGTTTAGTGGAAAAAGCCCAAAAGTCCTGACCCAACCATTCTCTGGAGGTTGGCTGCAGATCAGTATCAAAATTTAGCAGCTTGCATCCATTTCCAGTTCTTTTTTTAACACATGAATGTGATTTTGCTCCTTGGCCAGCTGCAGCTCCAAGCACTGAAATTAAACTTAACATGTTTTACAAAATGAATGGAAGGCCAGACAAGAGAATCTTGTTTCCAAGGATCACATAGCCCCTTTTTGGGATTACAGAAACTCTCATTCTATTAGAATTTGGCAACAATGCTTGAACTGCACAAACATGATGTCTCATTTGTTTGCCAACTGGTGGAAGACATTTGGAGCTGGCTTCTCCATTTACAGCCGGTTCTGGAGCCTGTTGGAGTCAACTGCCAGACTTCCACTGACTTCTTCGAAGCGATGCTGTGCACAGTCTCCCCATCCAGGCTTGTACTGTCCTGCGGTTGCTGTAGATCATCCCGCTTCCGAGAATGAAGTTCCATGCAGTCTTGGTCAAGAGAGAGTGGTAATTAAAGCCAGTTGAGTCAAAGCTGGACCACATTTTTCTTGTCTGGTAGTAAACTCTTTGTTGGAAATAATTTAGCTACCCATATGTCCCGTTGTCTCTTTGCAGATGACACTCTAACAAATGCGTTAGCTTATTACTTTGTCATTTTAAGTTATTCTGTGAAGGGCTTATAAGAACACGTTTCAGCTTTTATGTTATTCACAAACTATTCAGAATATGCATTGTTCTCAATATTTCTTATTCATGACCTGTCATATAATCTCCTTTCCAGTATCTAAGCAGATGACTCCTAGATACACTTCACAGATGTTGACCACCATCTTGAAAGATATTGCTGAATATAAATAAAAGTGTGCTTTTCTATAGCCACCTTGGGAACTTTGTTAACTCTGTTAATATTGCCGTGCAAAACTCTGAGATTTTTAGGATCATCAGTGATGCAAATGTGTTTTCAAGTCATCAAATGGCTTCATTTACAGCATTTGTCTGGAACTGAGGGTCAGATGTATTGTTTGTTGCCAGTAAAAATGTTTAGATGACGGTGGTGACTAGAAAATATTTTGTCCAGAAATGTGAGATGACTTCTACCTTGCTCCACAAGTATGTTGTCTTCAGTCATGCTAGAAGTGCAAGTGTGCAATACTGGCTTTTTTGTAAATGCTTTCAAGTACTAGTTAATTTTCAAATGAAACTAATGGCCTATTAACAAGTGTTTGAAAATAGCAAGTTCAAAGGTCGATAACCTCAAAATAGTTTGATGAAACGTATCTCACTTTCTGTTAGAGTGGCTGTTACTCACTTGTTACTGAGTCTGCTTACTTTGTGTGCAAGAGGCTGTATTGAAAACGTAAGGATCACCCCTTAGTTTAATGGATGAATGGAAAAGGCAGTGTGTGTATATAGTTTCCCAGAATTGGTCTGAAATTATGGAGTTGTTCATCTGTCTTGAACAAGAAAACTGCCAAGGATTCATCAGTGCTGCCTGTACCTATTTCGGACCATAAATGCCAAGCTTATATACTAAATACTTGAGATATTTTCCTAGTGGGTGTCTCCAGACTCCATGAATACTTTTAATATGGCAGAAATGGACTGGACAAAAATAAGTATAGTTACTGTGTGGCTGCTATTGATAAATTATTGCAGCCCTCGTTGTAAAATTGATTACTGTGTGTTACTTAAAACAGTTTTGTAAGAGTATATTCATTGAGATATGGCATATTTTAACTGTAGTGGCAAGTATCTTCCTCTCCTTTCCCAACTGCTTCTTGCCCTTCTGTACTTCCCCCAAAATACTAATCTTTGACTTCTGAGTTTCTTCTCAAGCTGTCAGGCTGAAGGACGCATTCTTAATACCATCAGTCATTTGTGGTGTATGATAATGTACAGTAAGAGCTGTATAATAGTGGAGATGGAACTTTTTTTTTCTATTTGACATTCCAAACACCAACACCCCATCTCAGCAGCACACAGTAAATTGCTCAGAAGCCAAATGGTGAGCTTGAAAGAAGATGGTCTCCCTCAGTTTGCAAAGCACCCAGGGCAGCTATTGAGTCCTTCCAGTAAATCCCAGCTCTCATCATCTCGGTGAGTGGGAAGGGCTCACTGGAAGGCTCCCGTTTGAATTGCATTTTAATAGCAGATGGTTACCCAATTACCATTCTGTTTGCATCCTTTTTCTGGTCCACTTTGTGACATTGCCCTTTTGTGGGCAACAGGGTCACAGCTTGTCAGTGCACTTGGTTTTCAGGATTGCTGTTGGTCTGAGGGGTTTTTTGTTTTGTTTTGTTTTCCTTATCATGCAAGAAGGCCGTGATATTTCTGTATCTGGCAGCATGTCTGCGTGAGACAAGGCAGAGTGAACGAGGCTTGATGTGTGAATGACAGATCCCTAGGTGACGCCGCTGGGAAGCTCTTGATCTGACTGGTTTGAAGTTGAAAGCTCACTAGGTCACACTGAAAATGGTTGCCACTGGGCATTTCTTTCATCCTTGTTTATTTATTTTTTCCTTCCCTTTCCTGAAGTTTTTACACTCAGAAAGGGTTCTTGTTGTTGTTGTTCCTCATGTTCCTTGTGGCTGGTAGGCTGGATTATAACCTTTTGCTACACTTAATTGCTGTTGTGTCTTCTGCTTTTTGTTGTTGCACTGAGGTGGGCAGAGGAAGGAAAGGGGAGCCTCATGCCTTTGAGCTTGGCACCTGTGCCAGGGACCAACCAGATACAAAATGACCATTTTAAGTAAGTGCCAGGTGTTTTTAAAGACACGGTCTGTTTATTATTTAGCAACCTGCTGTTCAAAGGTTCTGCCGTTTGCCAGCCAGATCAAAACAGAGGAGACAGGTGGTGATTCTGTGACATTTTTCTCTCCGTTATCTGCAGCATGTCCTTAACTAAACAGGCATAAAGAACAAGGCATAAATTAACCTGAAAAGACAAGGTGGCATTAGAAGAACCTCTGATCCTCTTGTAAATGCCCTATTGGCAAAGCTAAAATAGCCACTCTGACAAGAGCCAGGAGAGGATTTCCTCCCCTGTGAACATTGCCAACAATTTGTCACCTAGCATGGAGGTTGTCATCGTGATAGTACACAGAGAGTCAAAAGCCAAAGCCCCATGTTGTGCACCCTGCAAAAGGGTCAGAAAGTCATCTGGCACAGAGGGGGGATCAGGGAGCTGAAACTAGTGCAGCGGACTCTCAAGTAGGATAATAAAAATCCAGGCGCAGGCAGTGTAGTCAGGGGCTCACAGCAATTTAGGAAGGTTATTAATGATGTATTGCAGGTAGATGTATTGCATGGTCCATCTGCCTCCATATGGCCCTGGGTACACAGTGCACTTGTAGCTACCCATTAATTAGGACTGCCATAATACCACTTCATTTTTGCTGAAGTTCCTAAGCTTTATCTGACAACTTGTGTCCAGGGATTAAAAGGACCCAAATTCAGCTTTAGGTCACCTGACCTAATGAGTCACTAATTATAGCAAATTTCTCGTTTTTACATTAGAGTACTTGAGAGCTGAATATGAACAAATAACCTCAAACTAGTACGAGCAGGCCTCTGGCATTTAGAAAGAAAAGCTCTGCAGTGGACTTTATTAAATCACCAATATATTGGGTTACTCAAGGCAGAGAAAGTAGGTCTCACTTTAAACTCATATATTGTATGTTGCGATAATTGGTCATACACGTGACTGAAGTACAAATGTAAAAACTTTTGCTCACTCAAGAAGAAAATGCTGACCCTTGGAGGTTTGTGCTCTGCAGGCTACCTTGAAATGCGGAATTGTGACATCTGATGTGTTTCCTGCTCACTGTGTGTCATCGTTGTCGAGGCTTAGACTGTAATAGTGGTATTCTGCTGTATTTCTGTTTCTCAAAATAACCTTGAAAAAACAAGATTTGGAAACAATGTCTGAGATGCCATCTCAGCTGAAGGTAGAACTGATGTCACCAGCATAATATATGTGGGAAGTAGGATTTGGAGAGGAGGCACTTGAAAGTGCAGAAGTAGCAGATTAAGATTGCTATTGTCTTTCTCTTTGCTGTGAAAACTTTTGGAAGTTATCAACAAGTTTCCTTGCATACTTACATACATTAAAAGTCCAGACTGAACAGTGGTAAACCAGAAGGCTGGTCATCACCCTTTAGCCCTTCTCAATAATTCATGTTCAGCTTTGAAACAGATCACAGTCCAATGGGCTGTGGTCATTGCTAATTTAGGAAAGTATTTGGGTCTGCCTTTTCCAGTTCTAAGTAGCTAATTAAGCAGTTACTTAACGTGTCTTTCTGAATTGGAATAAATTCTCAGTGCAGTTAAATCTGTGCTGTAATTCAGGGTCATTTCTTGGAGGTGAAGATTTGGCATGCTGGTTTTGGACACGGGTGGCTTATTTAACTCTATGGGGACTTTCAACGTTTCTGGAGTAAATCCCTTCCTAAGCAGGACATAACACACTGATGAGAGGGGAAGGGAGCAAAAAGAAAGTGTTGTAAAGAATACCACAAGTGTATATTTCATGCAGCTAGGCACTGTGATGATTTGCTGGAGTTAATGAAAAAAACAAACCTGTTTACATTTCTGCTCAGTATATCCACCAGTCATCCTTTGTTTAAAAAAAAAAAAAAAAAAAAGAGCCAATCCAAGATGGGATCATCTTTAGTGGATGCACTTCACATCACTGAAAACAATTTCAGCTTAGTTAAATAACATGCAGCCTTGAGATTAAAGCTGTCTCCTTTTCAGCTGGATAGACAAACATAGCCGTTGGTATGGAGATCACTTAGAGCTCAATATTCCTTTCAGTAGTAACTTGATGTATCGGGTTTTTTTTCCCTGCCCGTTATTACATTCTACTAGGTTTTATTTATTTAAATCTCAGCCTCCTTTTGCTGACATAGCAAGGCATAACCAGAGATGTTTAGTAAAACTTAGATGAGCCCCTAAGTGGGCCACTTGTTCTATAAATCTTTAAATATTTTATGTTACTCCTTTAGAAATTGCTTTTGCCAGACTAACCCAATCTGCTTTGAAATGACTAGGGCATAAAATAACAGCTCTTTTAAAATTCTCCAGTGATACAGTTATTTGGTATATTTTTAGGGAAGACCAGACCTTGAGGCCTCTAATGAAAGATCGGCTTGAAACTTGGAGAAGTTTTGCTCCAAAAGGAGCCATTCTTTTCAGCCCCCTGGACACCTCTAAGATCATGTTGCTCTCCCAGGACACGGTTGGGGGTAGCCTTCTGGCCCTTTGAAGTCAATGGCAAAACTCCCATTGAATTATAATGGAACTGGGATTTAACCTGAAGAAACAGAGTCTTTGTTGTCTTTTATGACCAAATACAGATATTCTCCCTGAATTGTGGCCTAGATTGGACAGTTGTGGAAGAGATTGATGACTGTGCAAGCAGTAGTAGTTTTTTCTACTTCCCTGGAAGTAGAAAAAGGGGGTTATGTCTTACTCGAGAATAGAATTTTAGAAAGACAAATTGGATTAGACTATTACCACAGAAACTCCAGAGAGCATCATGTGTGGCTTGTTAATGGAAATGCTGCCTGCCTGTACACATCTTTAGATAATGATAAATGTGACGCAGCCTTTTTGCAAATACAAGTGTATTAATAAGGAACTGTTCCACAACAATCAAAGCCATGTTCATTAAGGAAACCAAGCAGGAATGGTGCTGGCCAAGCACAGAATTACTGGGAAGATGGAGGATGCTTAGCCCCTCTTCCTTTACTGTTAGGTGGTGTGATACACAGTCACATGTCCACAGCGTGGGGTTGTGGCTATCTGGCTACTCAGCCACCTCGTTTTCAGATGTAAACACTAGTGACATGAGACTAAATCTGAGGGATGAAGGAAAGGAGATGATATTTGATAATCCTATGGAAGCAAAACCAAAATGATCATGCTCTCTGTCTGTGTTCTGGTTTCCTCAGTATCTTTGAGGAGTATTGACATATTTCAGCCAAATTTGATGGAACATAAGGTCTCATTGAGTATTACAACCGTCATGAAAACAAGCCTCTATGTAAAGGATCTTACATAGTGCCATGTATGGTGCCATAATTTAGGGGAAAACTGAACATACGTTGGCCTCTTTTCAGACAGGACAAACTCAAGGGCCATAGCAGGAGAGAGGGACTGCACCCTGATAACTTCTTTGAGCTTCATTTGGGTCTCAACGACTCCATCAACTTGTCCATGCAAATCTTTAACACCAAGTTTTCATTAATTCCAGTACTCAGTGGCTTTTGAAAAGTACCTCTGAATAACATTAAACAGAAGCATAGCTGGCTGTGCCACTTCCACAAGGAAAATGAGCAGAGAGTAGAACTGAATGAATGAACCCCTGGATTAATCTGTCTTTTGACATTACGAGATGTTTGGCACCAGTTGGATTCAAAGATATTCCTGTTCCTACCCTTCCCAGCCCAGTTGTGCATCATGTGGCCCTTGTGATCACAGTATACAAACATGTATGGGGCTGCATTGGAAACCAGTTCATAGTATTTTTGGTTTTCAAAAACTGCAGTTTTATCAGCTTTTTTTCTTGTGGTTTGGTATTTTTTTGTAAGCTGGTTCACTGTGCCAGCAGTTTTGGTGGTACCATGGACTCAGTGGCACACTTGTGCCATGGAGATGGGCCTGGAAACCATGCCATTGCAAGGCAGTAATTTATAAGCTTCCAGACAAAAACATCTTGTCAAGACAAAGCCCTAAGGAGGTTGGAAGCACCAGGAAAACAAGAAAGTGCACTAAACCAGTTTCCATCAATTTACTGCAGATTTGTTTATGTTGATTTTTACAGGTGAGTGTGAGTGAATACAAACAGCCCAAAACTTCAGTAATAGCTGGACTCAACAGCAATGTGCTAATCAGCACCATATGACCACACATTTAGTCCTCTTGGTTATGCTGCAGAAAAGCTGTATAGTCTTTTCATCTTTTTTCCCCTACTCTGAAAGCCAAAACTGCTCCTATTCATCTACTGCTCTCTGTTACTCACAAATCTTGTTTTCTGTCTAGAAAATACTTAAAATACTTGTTCCACATGTAATTCCACTAGCTGTTACATCAGGAAGCTGTGGTTACTGCTCGGGTAGAACAGTAATGCCTTCTGAAGAAAAATAGTTCCTTCATGTAATTGAACATGTCCTGTTTACAGAGTTGCAGCAGTACATTTTTGTTATTAAATCTAGGGGATTTGATAAATTACATTGTGTTATGCTGGTACTGATGACAAGCTTAAAAGGGGATGTTGATGACTGGTTTTAGGTTAGGGGAATGGTGTTTGCTCCTCTGTGAAGGCAGAGTTCTGTCAACTTGGGCACTGTAACCAGTTCTTTCTCTGGACCTTACTCACCTGCTTCCCGGGACAGAGGTCTGCAATTTGGGTAGCAGGTCACATATCATAAGTGGATCCAACCATGGGATGCATTGACAACACGAAATGGCAAGGATAGAACCATAAATCTATTTTCAGTTTCAGTAAAAAAATTGTGAAGGACAACTGTGTGTGCTCCTTGAGTATTTATTAGGCCATTACCTCTGAAATTGCCTTGAAAACTGAAAGAAATGCACCGTGGGTCTCAGTAAAGATGTGTATTTGCAAGTGTGAAACTAAGAGCAACTGAGCTTTCTAGATACTGACAGCTACATCTGAATACTTCAACTGAGCATATGTAATAAACAGGAGGAGAGAAACTATTTGAGAAGTTATGGACTGCTGTTCAGTTACTTTCTATTATATGTACCCCTATGTGCTGTTTTGAACTGCAAGACTAAGATCAACACAACGTCTCCATAGAAGGCAAAAAAGTCCTCATACCTCTTCACTTGTTCATCACCACTGGAGCCCTCGTTTTCTCATATGCGCTCCAATCCCCTTTAGTGCTCCCTTGGTATCAGTTTATTCTGTACTGAGTGGTACAATGTGATCCATTCTGGAAGCACTTCTTGCAAACAGTAAAATACATTTTCCCTGAAGCCAACATCTTGCTTTGCATTTGCACTGTAAAACACCAAGCAGAGCAAAGGAAAATTCCATGCAAACCAATTGGCCGTAGCTGCTCTTTGCTTCTTCCTTTGTTTTTCTTTGGCTGATTCTGTTAAAAACTTAAAGTGCTACACAAGAGTCCAAAGCTCAAATGACTGTTAGCTTTGTTTGATCATATATCTAATTTACTTTAACATGGGATCCCGGCATGCGTTTCTTTAAGAGACTGAATCAATTTTATGCTAAGTGATTTCTTTGAGCAGATTTTTTTTTTTTTTATTGTCCCCTTTGCCTAAAGTAAATTAGTGTGATAGCTGGAGCAACCAGGGAATGAAAAGGAGTCAAGTCCTCAAGTCACATTATCAGGCTTGTTGAGGCCTTTAAACAATCATCGCCATCAAAGTACTCCATAATAACTGTAAAAAAGCTAATCACAGGTGGCAGTGGGCGTGAAATGTGTGGCTCTGTGCTCAATCCTTAGGATAATGGGGGTATTCGTGGGATTTCTAGAAGGACTCCTTTGTATGGCTAGTCATGTGCCTGCTGAGCTGAAAGGACTATTTTGCTCAATTTGTCTAAAAGCGCCTGGCTTATATGATAGCTGCAGGGGTTTAGTTACTCAGGTTGTTTTAACCCTTCCCACGCAGATGGGTTTTGATACAGTTCCAGGGCCTTGTCCACACTGGGAAATTTCCCCAGTTTAAGGAAGTGGAGCACATTACAGGTCAAGAATCAAGAGCGTGTGAAGACCACCAGCCTTGTTCAAAAGGATCAGTGACTTTGGCTATGCCTCTTTAAGGATGCTCAGCTTGAGATACTTGGGTTTTGCTACTTGGCAGCAGTAGGAAATCAGAACTTTGTGAAGCACCTCTGGCACTAAAGCTGAGTCTCCGAACCACTCGTGAGATGTGATTCTTGAAGCTAGGAGTAAAGCCTATTTAAGGCTTTCAGTTTGGGGAGTCCCAAGTTATACCAAGCTTTTCTTATGGTGCCTTCCATTGCAAAAAAAGATCGTGATTTCTGAAGAACCATACCAAAACATGGAAATATTATTTATTGCATGAAACCTGCACAATCTAGAAATATTTTCCTTCCCTGCTAGAAATAGTTAAAAGAATGCCTTTAAAAAAAAAAAAAAAAAAGTTACCTAAGAGACTTTGAAAAGAGGGAATTGTATTTTGACATTAGAAGGCCTTTACTTTGAAATGGAAATAAGTATTAATTATCTAAATGCAGAAAAAAGTTAACTACCCTAATACATTTATTTAAATTTCTATCAATATCTAGAGGTGAAGCTGAGAGCAGTACTGTTTTCTACCAACAAGCATAATGCTAATCATTGTGTATTAATTAATACTGCTGTTAAGATACAGTGTAAAGGTTTTAAGCTGATGGTTTGTGTTCCTACCTGTACACAATTGTGTCCCTACCCCTGAGTCTCAGAACTCAGGCTACAAAGAGAAATTGGAAGTTTAGTCCTGCATGTTATTTTGTATGTGGTGCCTTTTAACAGTTACAGGCAGTCTCCATAATGTTAAAGCAGGCTCTAGTCGAGAGCTTTCTAGTTTCAGGAAAGGCTAAACTAAGCCAAAACCTGTAAAGAAACTGCACTCCAGATGTTCCACCATAGTGGTCCAAGTGATTAAATCTTATCAGTGTGCTGCATGTATTGCATCGGCAGGTGAAGAAGTTACTATTTCATGTAGGAGTGACAATATTGTCTCAGACAGTGTAGCAGGGGTCTGAAGTTCTCATCTAATATAAGAAATAATTTTTTAGATTATATATCAGGACTTACATGCAGAAGTTCTTTTTTCCTTTCCTCACTTGTCCATTGCTTTGCTATTGACAATCTTCTGTTAGAAAGACTTTCTTTTTTCCTTTTTCCTTTTTCATTTTTCCGTTTTCCTTTTTCCATTTTCCTTTTCCCTTTTTCCATTTTTCCCCTTTCTTTCATCCTTTGTCTGCCCTGTGCTGTTAACAGCAGGGAGCGGCTCTTGCTCTGCATTTGCAGAGTACCTAACACAGTAAGTTGTCAATCACATTCTGCAGAGATACATTAAAACCAAGCTATGCTAATAAATGAAATACCTGGCATTGGCGTGTAACAGCAGTGCAATACACATAAAATAGAATATAAATATCCACACAGCTTTCTTGATTCCAATTGCCTTCTAATTCTTAAGGTGGAGGACCAGAGTCAAAGGTACTAAAGCTTGTCACAAATAACTTTATAATGTTGATACCAAGTTGTAGTGAAACTGGTTGTGGCTGGGAGGATGTAACAAGCTAGTAAGAGAATTGAAGCAAGCTATTTCTATATGTCTGTCAGTCTCTCTCAGACACACACAAATAGTTTAAATGTGTTTGCTGACACCCCCAGTCAGCTGGAGCTGTGGGAGTTCTTTTGCTGTCATTAATTTTTCTCTCTGTCTCCTCCTGCCCCTATGACCATTAATGTAGCCATCACTGAAATAGAGATTCAAATCCTTAATTTCTGGTTTAAATAACAGGAGAATTTTCTACCCAGCCCACATCACCCCACCCCAAATAATCGCAGTGTCTGGAATGGAAAAATTCCAACTGCAATCTTAAACCTATGTCACCTGCAGAGCACCACAGTCGTTTTATTATGCTTGCATTACAAGGAGTAAATTGTGGAATATTTCAGTGTGTCTAACCTAAGATTTTTCAAAATTGCCTAGGGAAGCACCTAGTTCTTGCTAACGTCATGTTGAGCCTTTCTTTGGCAGTGCTCCATTGATCAGTTCTAGGATTTTACTCCTCCCTGCACTGATTTGGAGTGGAAACACTGATTCCAAACACTTGGTGTTGTTGCATACTGTTTGCATGGTGTTGGAGGCGAAGACCACAGATGAAATCCTCCCCTTGCTGATAAAATAGCGAAGCTTTTATTGATTTCCACAAAGCCAGGAGTTTGCCACCAGGGAACTCGCTAGCTCTAAAGTTGAATAAAGTCAGTAACATTTCCAAACAAATTCTCACCACATTTGCTTCCCTAGAGGATGGTATCAGTGTCCGTCTATTTTGGACACCCATAAAGCTACTTTGTAGGTAAAATCCTTTTCCTTTCTTCTATTGCTTGTGCAATTTGATCTTGCACCTTATAGACATTATCTATTGAAGGTAGCGCATGCTGCTTCATTCACCGATGCAGCCTTTGAAGAGTTAAGCTCTGCAGTCACTCAGAAGGTGGACTTCTGCTTTTCCTCAAGTCTCTATTCATCTCCAGGAACTGAATTTTTCATGCAGTAATTAAAATTTGTAGGTCAAACCTCCCATGGCACCGTTTTCTGCTAATATGGGAGAGCAACGGTCGGATTCGCTTACGCTGCTCTTCGCCGCACTGAGATTTAAAGGATGAAGGGTGACATTTTCCCCCATTTTGTAAATTAATGCCATTGATCTGCCTAACAAGAACAAAGTTAGGCTTCAAAATACCAAATGATAAAGAGATTAAGACTTTAAATGGCTTTCCAAAGGCAACCTCTATTGTAAGATTCCAAGCAGAGTATTGAACTTTCAATTAGAATTTCTAATGGGCTATTGACTTAAATGGATAAAATGTTGCAAGTGATAGCTTTCAAGATGACAAAAATTGCTTAGTACATTCTGGAATATTACTTTATGAAACAAATACTGTTCTGGAGGCTGAGTAGTAATAACCCAGGCCCCGGGCAATATTGTTCTGTGTCTCTGTGCAGCAGTTTTTCAAAATTGAACTAATGCGTTTTGAAACATTTTCTCTTTTCACGTTTTGTAAATCTTTTGGAGTGAAGTACTTTAACTTTCATGAAAGAATCTTAAATCTCTAGTGATGTAGCGATGATTGCACTCTTTATGAAATACAATCCATCTACTCAAACACTGTATTTTCATACGTTCTTTCATCTAGGGCACAAACAATGTGTCCACCTTGTGTGGTTTTTCCTGACTGCACTCCGGAATGGATCTGTTCTGCAATGCATGTACTACAAATAACATCTGAACCTCTCCCAAATCATCCTGGCGCTTTACAGTGAATTGACTTGAAGTCTTGTTATGAAACACTAGCTCTAGTACATTTTTCAAAGAATATCTTTTCAGAGACTAGCCAGCCCTTTCCAGGATAAAGGGTTAATATTATGCTTATGTTACAGTGCATTAAAAACTCTAATTAAAACAGCATTACATTCCCATCTGCCAATCTCCAGTAATCTTCTTTAATTGCAGTAATTAAACTATATTTACATGTTCAGAATACTTGTAATTTAGCAAATTGCACTCTCTGCTCTACATTTAATCAAACAACCAGTTCCAGTATATTTAGTGTGGAAAGAAGTAATTTCAATGTTTTGATTACTATAGCAGATTTGACAGAGTAAGTGCCCCTCTAGTAGAGGCTTTGAAAGGGAAGGCAAACATGAAATATAGTCCTGTTCTGATTGTCATGTGAATGCCTAATTACATGTTAGAGGATTAACTATTAAAGGGTGCACACTGTTTCGCTTGATTTTTTTTATGCACAGCTGACATAACAGATAATAAAGGTTGCCTGGTTTGGGCTGTTTGGTGGAATATGTAAGCTTTATATTATTATTATAAATCTTAAAAACAAGTATTAAATCCTGTGAGTTAGTAAGGTCTTAATGCCCCATATTTAGTTTAAAGACGTAGGTAAATCGTTCTAAAGATTTATGTTCACAGTGCACTGTTGACAGCTGTTTTCACAGATTCTTCCCTTCCCCTAACCTTCGTCATCTCTACTTTTTGGGGAGAGGGGTGTTGTTATTCTTAGAATGGCAGTTTCCAGGTAGATCTGTCAGGTGCTTGTTTATATTTTGCACATAAATTGTCCTCAGATAGGCAACTCCTCCATGTAATATTAATGGAAGAGTGCTCTGGGGATAAGTGGTGCTGAAGTGATCTCTCCCTCATTCATGTCTGTGCAAAAACACACATGGTGATGACGTGCAAGTGGGTGGGTAGGTGGGTGGGTGGACTGATAACTTCTTCACAAAAGGAAGCTTCTCTTTTACTATACATTTTTTCCTATGATCTGTGGTCTATAGCAAGCTTTAAAAGATTTTTCCAGTGCCTACCACCTCGTCTTCCCCAGATAAATTGTACAAAGCAGAAAAAAACCCTTTCTGATCTGCCAGTACCAGCGATGCTGGATTCAGGACCAAACTGTGCCAGCACAGTCCGTGGCAGGCTTGTAGCTGTGGAGCCCCCATCCACAGTCGTATTCATGCACATGGGAGTTAAGTCCCCAGATGCCTTTGGGACATTTTATTGCAAGTTCTACTGACAAGTTAAAGTCATTTATAAATGTGATATGTCATAACGTTAACACTGGTGGGGAATAAACATGATGTCCAGAAGATTTGAATGTAGGCTATTAAGGAGAGCAATCCTTGCAGGTTGGACAGACGTAGGTATTTGTAACTATTCAGTTCTTGCTGACAGAGAAAGACTGTAGTGAGTACTGGCAGAAATGCTACAAGTGAGCAATGTATGCCCCAAAGTAGATACTCATGGCACGTACAGCACGTGAAGTAAATCGGTTGCGTATGCAAAGGTGCAGTCAGGTGGTTTTCTTAAATGGTCTACCTACAAATATATTGCTTTTGTTCTAAAGGCAGTCGGAAAAGCCATTCAAAATCCCTAGCTTGAATTCATTTTCTTTATTAAACTACCCTTCCACTAATGTCCTACTTCCCTGTGACCTGAAGTCAGGCACACTTAACCGTAACCGATAGTGTGATTTCTTCCATCATTCTTTCAAAAAAGTAACTCCCGCTTTTCAGTCCTGTGAAGAAAAATCGGGTCATTGCCAGGCATTTCCTCTGGGTCTAGGTCATGGTGCTTACTCCTATGTGTCTTTCAGGCTGCCAGCAATGAAAGCTCCAAACTGAACCCTTCCATTCAAATCTGTCTCTCTGTATTTCTTTGCTCTCGGTTTCAATCCAAACCACCTATTTTCTCGTTTAGAATTAGAAGTATGTATGTTTTAATAAAGCTGCTGAATGGAGGGGAAAATTTTGCTGTATTTCTCTGTGCATTTAAATATATATTAATAATTTTAATTTTATAGAGTAGTAGATGCTCAAAAAAAATATTTATAAATAGGCCTTCTGAACCATAGTTTAAAAAATCAAGATCATAAAGCTTGAACTTTTTTTAAAAAAACATTGACAGTGATATGGGAGATGTAAATAAATTAGCCTAATTTACTAATTTCTGATTATTTACTCCTGATTTACAAGTGTGGAAGAAGTAAGAATGAGACCAATGATGTTCAGTTCCTATGTAGCCTTTGTCATAAAGTTCAAGTAGATCAAAGACCTGCGATGTTTTGGATTTCTCATTACACTCCATGGTGTTGGACAGTTAGGATTTCAAGATGGGTCTTCTTAAGCCTATTAAAAATCAGAATCATGCTGGTCATATGTTTAAATAGATTTAGTTTAGTGGCTTCAGGGAAAAGTGGGTATGGGGGGGTGAATAAAATAAAAATCCGATATAGAAACAAATCTGATTTTTCAAAGGTTTTTGAAAAAAATTGGAAGTTCTGGCATTTCAATTTGCACTAATTTCACACATCATCTTACAGAGTGCAGGGTTTGGTCCCCTGCCAGGCTGTCTGAAAAACCCTCTTTTGAAAAGCACAGTTTATGTGCTGAATGGATGCTGCATCACATAGATATTTCCTAATATCTTTCATTAAACTTCCAAATGGACACTAAGTATGTAAATACAGCAAAACTCAAAGGCTGGCTTTGAATTTATATTTTCTGGGAAAGCTTTTAACATTACTAGTCTAACAGTATTGTGCTATGTCTGGCTTGCCATTTTCAAGGAGTAACTTAATGAGTTTATTGTATAATGAAGGACTCTGATTTATTAGCTTTTCATTATGCTCATTCCATCAGCTTCCTGCTAAATACTATAACCCTTGGCAGAGATGTTAGTCTTTATCAGGTGGTATCATTGCTTTTTAATAAACTCTCCTCCCACATTGATAATATTACATGTGAAATCCCTTATCCTGCATTATTCCCAAGAGGAGGAAAAAGTATATTTATTGAAAAGGCTGCACTGAAGCACCGCATAGAATTCATTAGTAGTTTTGTATTACCCGTTTCCACTAACTCATATTGAGTGGGCAGAATTGGTGACTGCAGGTAGGTCCTTTGCCTTACTCCCCTCAACTGGCAGAGAATTCAGCCCATCCTATCGATACTTTAATTACCTAGAGAAACCATCGGTGCACAGCTGTTTTAAAACTGTGGCACTTGCAGGTATTAACAAATATTTCTTTAGCAGATATTTAATGATCAACTCTATTACAAGAATTAACATGGTGATGGCACACAGAGAGAGGGGGGAAGGAGGGTAAAGTAATATTTTACAACCTGAAAAATTAAGCACTGAGATAGTTAAGGCCCAGCCCTCATTAGCTGAATGGTAGATTTTTCTAATTAGTTCTTTCTAGTGTAATTAGCATGGATGAGTCTAATCATCTCATGTGAAACCAAATCTAATGCTTGGGAAGGAATGTCCTTGGCCTCTCTTTCAGACTGATTCCAAGGATTTTGTGTGTTTCTGCTAAGATATTCCTTAAAGAAACAGCAACCTGCCCGCCTTCCTAATGGAGGTGGACTGGCAGGAATAAGAAGCCCTGGACCTCATCTTATGTTTTCATGTAAGCATAGAGGAAATACTCCTATGAAAATGTGCAGTCCTCATGGTGCAAGTGAATCGGATGGGGGTAGTGGCTATAAGAAGGCCAAAATCATCAATCAAATTTTGGATCCACATGAGGAGTGTTTGGACATTGAATTTGAAATACCAGTTTTTCTAAGATGTGTATTTCCCCGTAGAGATAGCTGTTTAGAAATGAACACAGAAAGGGAGATGGAAAACAGAATGTCATTTGGTTCTTGTGTAGCTCATCTTGCTGTGAAACCCTGACAATCAGAATTGCACTCATTTTGTTGTAAACAGTTTCAAGCAAGGTAAAAAATGTTGAGTCTTGTTGAAAATAATTTTGATTCTAGATTGCTATCAACCTTGATAGTAGAATTAAACTCATTGAAAATGTTGTTTACCCTCTTTCTTTTTTTTTTTTGAGAAATATGACAGGCAGGAAGCTTAGTTGGCCCCGTTTTGGCCTCATGTATTTGTACAGCTTGGTCTTTACCAGTAATAATGATTTTACAGTTTGAAAATGTTTGGAAGGTTAAAGAAGTGCAAGAATCTGCTTCATGGCATAGCAAAGCGCATCCAACCCTTCCTGAAGCTGTACTGACACCGCACAAAGGCAGTGCCATGCACACAAGCGCGAGGGAGGAATTGAAGGGCAGGACAAGTTGTGCCAAGGAATCCAGTTGTATTTTAGGTGGGAGCTGCTGCATAGCTCTTGGGTCACTTGTCCCCAGTGTGTAGGAGCATATTTAGGTAAGGCCCTCGTTGCAGTAATAACGATTAAGTCTCAACCAGTGTCATATTGAACTCACCACTTCCCTGTCTCCAGTGAAGCTGTTGTTTTTTGCAGTGAAGGAGACATTTTGGTGACTTGTGTGGGTGAGCAGAGCTCAGTACATAGGTATTTTATCTGACCTGTGTTGCTGGTAACTCGAAATTTCTTTATGTCTTTTCTTCATGATCTATTCTTTTCCTGACAAGACGTTGCAGTTTAACAGTTCTCATTTTTTAAGCACTTGAAAGTCTCTATCTGGAAAATCAAAAGGTAAATACAAATTAAAGATACCTTTTTAAAAAATTCTTTATTCAAACCCTGTCTAGGGGGGTTTGCTTTTGCCAAGTGAGTTTACTGAAAATATTGTAGCCTGCTATTGCATTTAGCTGCTAATGAGCTCAGGTAGTTTGTTTTGGAATGAAAGGCAGAGCAGTATTACTGGTGTGGCTATGACAGGGCTGTCTTCCCCTGAGCTCTGGGAAGAGTGATACAGCCCTGAGCCTTTTTTCCCCAACAGCAGTTGAATGTGGGTAAGCAGAGAGGGAGAAAAGATGCAGGTGAATGCCTCTCACTCATTCTGTGGCCTCAGGGTGTATCTGTGTGATGTGCCTTTCAGCTGAGAAGTTAGAAGTTGGGTATACAGTGTGCAGCAGCTCCTAACTATTTTCAGGAAAATGAAAATACTGCCTTGTTTCTGAGTTTAGTCCTCAGCGGACTCCTGATTGGATATCCCTTGTATCAGAAGAACCAGATACTTCTCTTCCTGAAGCCATCTGGCTTTCTAGGTCTTCTGTGGTTTCAGGGCAGGGGATTTAGGGCCATCCTTATGGAAGCAGACATACTGCTCCACAAAATTTATTGAAATTGCACTAAAAAACCAAAAGAACGCTTAGGAACTGACATTCTAGAGCCAGGGAAAAAGGTAGGCATGATTTATGACTTCATGAAAATTGCTGGATTTTACAGGATTTAAAATGAAGACTTTGTATTTAGTCCATTCCTGTTAAAGCTGAAGAATGGTGTAAAATTGCTGCACTCATAACCTGGTCTTCTGGACTTCCCCAAGAGCTCAGCTAGTCAGCTTGAAAGTGATGGGACCTGGCTCGGAGAGGAGATTAGAGTCCAGGCTGTTTCAGCCAAGGTGCTGGTGGCTATTTTGAAAGCAGCAAATAGCACAGAGCTTGAGCCATGGCAGACCCATGGGATTTACGGCATGGCAGAAGAGCAGTGGGAGAGAATTGAAATGTAGTTAGTGATATTTTTATGTGGAAAAGAGGAAATGAGATGTAAACAGTATTAGTGTAATACAATTTTCATGTGAGATTAAAAGGAAAGCCAGGATTTGAGAGATTTGGAAATTGCAGTTACAGGATAAGTGATATTTGAAAGGATCCTACTTGATTTGATTAAACTTGAGTTCAAATGTCATTATAGAGATGCATTATTTACAAGTTTTTCAGAGCTTTTGTTGACGCATCCCGAGCAGTGTTTGCATCAAATCCGTGCAGCGCAGCTGGGTCTGTGGGGGTTGCTGTTTGGAAGGGGGGTTCCCGAGGGGAGCCGGGGCGCTGCACAGAGGAGGCTGTGTGGCCAGCCCCTGACAGCCCCCCCCTGCAGGTTGGCCTGTGGCCAGTGACACTGTGCTGTGCTATGGGCACTGGGCTCCTTCCATGGTTTGCCATGATTTTGGATGAAGTGTTAGTCCACTTGTGGTAGTTCCACAAAAAAAAAATGTGTCTGCTGTTAAATTCTGTTCTCTGGCTAGAAATTTGTTTGGACAGTGCTACATCCCAACCTTTCAGTGGCGGTAAGATTTAGAATTTCCTTCTTCAGGATTTTTGGTTTTCTGCTTTCTGTATTTTGCCATCCCTATGGTGAAAGCCCCGTGGTGGGAACTGTTTGATGTATGATAATGTGGTCCAATCCTATATCCTGCCTTTGCTCACATTGGCCTGGCTTCGCTGACCTGACCAGTCATGATGATTTCTGTGACACAACGAGCCTTTTTTAACCAAAATTTTTGCAAGTGGATTGAGTAACATTTTTAAAGCAATTGGAGTGGAAGATGCTTGATAACTTTAAAAGCCTCCAGTGATTTGTACGTGAGTCTCTCAGTGCTAATGTTGTCTGTGGTTCACAGGTTATGCCAGTTCACTGTTTTCATTTTGCTTCCCAGGGCCTCACTATGTGACACATGAATCATCATTAATAATACAGAGGCTTGTTTGGTAAATCCCTTATGAGGAAGTTTACTGCTCTTATGACATCATGCCAGATCCCCCTGACAGTGCTGGCATTTTCTCCAAATGCACAAGTCTATTCCCATGTCCCAGCCCCAGTCGTGGGAGATGTTATACCAGCATCTGGCACTAATATCTGTTGTTGACATTTTGGGAATGAGAACATGAGCTATTAGCAAAGATGTTTGCTTGTACCTAATTAATGTTCAATTGTATACCCCTTCCTTTATCAGCACTGCAGCAGCAAACCAGACTTGGCATTATCTTTCACCAGCTAGCTTTAAAACTTAATTATTTCCTGACTTGGTGTTAAAGGCCATGCAGTAAGACTTGCTACCTTAATATAGATTTAATCAAGTTACCAAGCATCAGAGTGACTTGATGGCTCTTTAGCTGAAGTGACTGTATTTATATATCAATAGAGCAAAATTTGGAGTGTGTTTTTTTTCTGAGCTTTGGCAGGGCACCATGGAAATAAATGGATGGGTGAATGCCTCTTTCAAGAATGGGCTTGGAGAAACATAGGCAATTTTGATTCATTCAGTCAAATTGCGGCATCGTGCAAAAGCACTCAAAACCTTTTTCCAATATTGTAAGAAAGCATCATAACGATGCTGATCAGCTACTTGAGTGAGTGGTTTCAGCTGGGTAAGATACAGATACCAGATCATGGACATATCACTAGTGAGAGCGTTTTAGCCCTCAGCTTTACCTGAGGCAAGCTATCCTCCGTGTGTGGGAGGAGGAGAGGGAAAAGAGACACAGAATCAAAAATCATTATTGCTGAGAACACTAGACAACAAATATCGTATGTCTTTGGCTACAGTCTGTCAGTGGCATGACTGTAGAGGGGTACACAGCATACAAATAATTATACTTGAACCTTAACAGAACAATGAAGCAGGTATCTGACATATTCTAATATTTTCATAATAACATATTTTTGTGTGTGATCTTTGCATCTGTGTTTTGAAATCTAAGATGATTTCAAAAGATTTGAATGCACAGTGAGCTACCCTGAGGAATAATGGCTACAGAGGGTTTCTTCTTTGGAGAACCTAATTTAAATGTAACATGATATACCTGCTAAAATGATTTTAAGTAGTCTCAGCTTGGTTTGCATGGAGATGGTGTGTTAGCCCTCTCTTCCTTGCCATTCAGTACAAAGTTCAGCCTATGAGTAATATGCACTTAAATAATTCACGTAGCAAAGGTATGCTGCTGACCTCGTTACTAAAGATGATGTCCTGGTGTACTGTTTTTTTGGCTTACTGTTTTGAAATAATCTTTGTGTGTTTGAATTTTTTATCACCATGAAAATTAGAGACTGGTTGGGAGAGGTGGCTATTTGAGGATACTTTTATAGCACTGACTTTTAAACCCAGCCAGCAACAGCTCTGGTGACTGTTGGTTTTGCCAACAACAAAAACTCTTAGTGTGGTTGTGGTTGTAATGTGAAGAATATTTATTGTAGATGTCCAGATTTATTTTACTTAAAACCCAGACATCGTTAAACCTGAATTTCAAGTATGAGGGACTAGCATGCTACACCACCACACTTTTTTTTAATCTGGACCACATTTTTAGGAGAAACCAGATTTTTGGATGAGCTCAGACACCTTAGCAAAGACTAGATTTTCAAAAGAATTTAGCAGGCTGGTGGCTGAGATTGTTTCACAGATCAACCCCTGTTAGCACAGCAGGAACTGCTGAGTACTTAGCAATTTGGAAAAACATTTCCTAATTTAAGAAATTAATCTTTTATCAGAAGTTATGCTTTTCTTTTTTTTTTTTTTTTTTAGGGGCTGTCTTTAACTCATCAAATTATGGATAAGAGGAGGAAAAAAGGCTTAAACATACTGTATTATGTGATTTGTATTTGATGAAGCTGTTGCAGGAAATCTTTTCTTACTAGAGGATTCTTCGAAAGGTTCATTCATCATCAGATATTATAAACTAGACAGTAAGCTGATTAGCAGCAACTGGTGTTCTCCTTCTTTAAAAGTTATCTGTGTCCTTTCTGTATCCATCTGAACAAGTGTTGAAAAAGCAAAACCCTTGAGAAGTAGTAATATAATCATAACAAATTCTACATAGACCAGTAACCTCAAAATTCCGTTTCATGTGGGTCAATTACCTTAAAACCTAATTTTGTGCAGAAAGCGTAGCAGCTGACCTAGAAGAGCTTTATCTGTGAGCCTCCATTTTTTCTTCTGCTGAGTAGGGGTGACTTTGCTCGCTAAGCTCCCTTGTGAGTATTGCCCTATGGAAATACTAAGTGTTGTTGCTATGACGGCCTGAATGCAAGACAAGTTTTTTCAACCTCAGAAATCAGTGTATGAAAAAAATACACTTGACTACAAATTTATGGACTGCATTAAGTCCTACTGATGCCAAAGTAGGTACAGTCACATAAAGGTCTGCCAAGTGTTTAAGGCATTTATGTTGATACTTTCTTGGTATCTATGCTTCACCAAAGGATCCAGGACATCTTAGCAATGCACTTATTCCCATCCAAAGGGAATTCCCGTCTGCAAGGCCAGATTTAGGCTCATGCAGTCTGAGCCAGCATCATGATCAAGGCAGATTTGGTACCAGAGTCTAGCAGACAGACCACAAATGAACTAGGAAGGTGGTTAGAAGGAAGTCGCTTATGGCAGGGTTATGCTTGCTTTTGGGGAGATGGACTTGTGAAATCCGATGTAGGGCTGGGGAGGAAAGACGTAGGCTGAGGGGGGGTGTCTACATGTGTTGAGGTGAGAGGCATCTGGGGATATGTGTGGTATTGGAGAACTTCTCAGGTACCATTTGATTGGTCTTCATTTTGTGAAAGCATATTTTTAGCTTTTACTATTATTTTTTTAAAAGTAAGAGTGACCTGAGATTAGAAGCTGCCTTAAATTGAGTCACTGCAAAATTTATTTTTGTTGTTAAAACTGCAGTACAAACATTTTCATTTCTTACACATTCTGTGCCAAATTATGCAGCACAGTGCAGTAAATTTGAGACATTCTAGGGATTAGCATTAGGCAAATAAAAGAAGCTTGAAAGAGTTGGTTCTGTTTTTTATCATGGTTTAACATCAGTCATATCTTCTTTCCTTGTAAGTTAGAGCTGACTGTGTAACACTATTGTCATCCACAAGGGATCCTGAGACCAGCATTACAGATTTAACATGCTCAAGGAAACCAATACCAAGCTATCAACCGATACATGACACTAATACAGGGTTCACTTTTACACTCAACCGAAGGGAGAGAGAGACGGATTGTTCCAAGTTTAGACAAGCTGTAAAATCCTTTACTAGTAGGTACTGCACTGGCCAGCCCTTGAGACTATTCTAATTGCTTTACATCTGTACAAAGGTTCCTTGTAATCGGGCTTTCTGCCTCCATTTGTCTTCTTTTCAGCCTCTTAGTAAAGGCCTTAATTGGTCTTAGTGGGGCTTTTTTCAGTTAGCACTACCATACCTTAAAGGCTGAACAAGTACCAGACGTTACCTGGGGGGGAATAGAGGGAGTAGAGGAAAGACATCAATACTTCTTTACCTTTAACACTGTAATTAATGGGCTCAGAGCAAGGAACAGATTTGGAGAAATTTTAGCTCTTTGGGGGATTTAGAGACAGATCAGACAAAACCGAGTGAGGTGGAATTCTCTAGAATTTCTTCCTGCTTCATTTCTCTGCGAACAATCATTAGCCTTGTAATTGTCTCCTGGTAAACTGCTGTATCAGGTTCCATTTTGTCCTCTTTAGAGGATCGAGTTGCCTTTAAATCAATAGTTTGAAGTACTGGGGGATGTATGTGAAAGGAAGTGCCCTCTAATTTCTGTTTCTTAGCTACTAATTATTTAATAATACATTTTATTGCCTATTAAAATGTGGCATAACTTGCTTGTCAGCAAAACTGGATGGAACATAATCATTTGAGGAGAAGGATAATTGGCACTTTCGCAGATGGCTTTTATTGCAAGCCTGGTTTGTTGTTATAGAAGGAGTTTCTTGCCAGGTTTCCTTGCAGTCTTTTCAGACTGGTCAGTGTTACAAGTGAGTTGCTGCAACACAGCTCAGACTTTCAAATGTGGCATATCGAGAATTCAGGGTGGACTTGGTTTTCTGATGTAAAAGCTGCTGTGGTGCATGGAGAGTTTCTTCCTTCCACACTTGTCTTTTTAAGAACCCTCGTGGTTATTAATACCGCGCTGCAATTTAATCTGGTTACTAGATAGAGCAAAATAGGAGAATTTATTTGGCTAACTGATTAATGGAGGTAGGTGAAACTGGGCCGGGGGGGTTGTCTTGCAATTTTTTTTTTTTAATTATTTTTCTTGGTTCAATCAGAAATGCATGTATGCTTTTGGCTGAGCTCTATATACCTTATACAGTGAGTATATACAATGACACACTGGGCATTCTGCAGAATTCGCCCTAAAGTTTAATAACTTCAAACAAATAATTGGGAGGTTGACTTCGAGATCCTTGTCATCGTCAGAATGAACGGCTAGAAAATTTTAAGAAGGAGCTGCCTTGGCCAGAGGACAAATACAAGAAGTGCTGTGCTGCAGGCACCCGTTCTGGTGGTGACTGGAGGTGTTGCCTCTCCCAAGGTGCTGGGCTCTCCGGGCAGTTACTGCTGGCAGGGGTCGGGCGGGTTGAAGAGTGTGTGTGGAGCTGAGGTGCTGGGTGGGTTTTGCGATAGGGATCCTGCAGTTTGTGTGAGGGGAACAGACCAGACGCTCCTCAAGGATCCCTGATAGACAAGAGTTTTCCAGCAACCAAACCTTCCTTAGTATTCCTTTCTGTTTCTTCTGAGGGAATGATCGTGTTGTATAGGAGAAATCTGGTTTATGTTTATTTTAAATTAAATGAAGAAGAGACTGGAACAGGCTGTTTCTTATTAAATACTCCTGCAGTTAAATTCTGTTGTTTATTTTTTCTCCTGGGGTATGCTTTTATTTGTAAAAAAGTGTTCCCTTTTCTGTCGTTGTTTGTGTTTTATGTACAATGAACTGGTCTTGTTTGTGGAAAGGGTCTTTAGCCTAGCGCTCATGACAGATCCTGCTTCAAGGCTGCGCCAGCATCACAGTCAATCCCCTGCTCACCAAACCAGGTTCTTCCCTCTAATGGCTTCATTGAAATTTAGAGCAGTATTTCCATTCTCTGAAAAAGAGTTTTAGATTGAGCGTTAGCCTTATTCTTTGGAGAAATGTTAGAAATTCGGGGATGGCATTGTGCATTTCTTCAGAGTATCAGAAGTATGTGTGAACACGGTAGTCCAATTTACATGGTCAAAAGGAGTTAGAATTAAACAGCACATGTGAGATTCAGCGTCTTCATGGTAAATGTTTTTCATAATCTCTCCAAATTGTCTCTTTTCATCATGGCAGTCAAAGAATAAAATCAGAGATACTGATATTCTTGCCCACAGCAATTACCTGTGAAGTGAGTGCTATGCAATCAGCCCCTTATGGAAAAGAGTGCCACTCACTGTTAATGCAGGTACCAGAAACTAGTCCTTAAAGGAGATGACTAATTTACCTGGAAGCCATTTGTGTTTCATTTGTGATGATAGTCCTGGAGTTGCCTGTTTCAGAAAGCAGTCGTGCTGGTAGGCAGCCAGCTATCAACACTGGTTCAGTGGCACCTGCAAATTGACTGCTCAAGTCTTGAATAGGTGGCTGTGGTACAGATAAGAACAGGTGGATAGGATGAAAAAATAGTTTTCATGTGCCTCTTGATGACTGAAATATGAACAAGTAAATCCAAGAAATACTGTCTTTGCTGGGTTTTAGCTGCATGTGCTAATGAGGCAAGCAACATCTCTTGGGGTCAACAGAAATCTCTTGTTGTGATTGTAATAGACTCACTGTGCATGTAGACAAGATGGAAAATTGATCCAGTACACTTCAGTGAGAGTTAAATGAATGGAACATTGTTAACTTGACAGCATTTTGAAGAATTCAGATACGAGGACTTTGCTTTAATGTTGTATATTAAAAATTTGCTCTCAGATCTGGCTCTCTGCAGTTTCTCTGCAGTATAGGCAAGTTTTAATTTTATTGCCCCTAAGATGAGGAGCAGGTATTTGAATTTTTCCCTCATCTTTAGTGACTGCAGTTTCATAGATGTGCCTGCTGAGTGTTCAGCGTAGGTGGCAGGCAGTCAGGTTTCAGATGTGGTAGATGAGGGAGCAGGAAGATGCAGGGTCCCAGGGCCGTGCTGGGTTGATACCTGGGATTTCAGAGGACTCATAATGACAGTATCTTTCTTTCCCTTGTCTGTCTCCTCCCTATCCCATGCATGCTACTCCCTGTTTCTAATGTTTTGACCTTGCTGGGCTGCTATAATGGGGAATTCTTACTGCAGTGAGGATGCAGTGATCATTGGCCCAGTCCCAGCATTAAACTGGAAACCTGGGGCAAAGCAGCTCTCTTCTGCCAGGGGGATGGAAGATGTGCCTTGCCTGCCTCCAGCCCATTCCCTCTGTGAGACGCAATGGCGATTCATCCTCCACCATTAAGATAAGTACCTCATTCTCAGTGGTGGTTCACTCAACCTTTCTCTTTCCATTGATTATAGAAAGAACTTCAAGATGATCTACACTAAATGCTATTAGATGGCTAAAGTTAGATGGGAAAATCTGCTTCCTGGCAATTAGAAATGAGCTTATAGCTTCTGGAACAGCATCAGCCCGAAGAAATCCCTGAACAGATTAAAAAAGTGGAGTATGGGTTTCACAGGACAGGCATAAAACCAGTACGCTGAACATGTAACATGGCTGAATATACTGGATGAGGAGTGTCTGTGGGGTGAAGTGCCAGCACCACAACATGCTTCGGATTCCTGTAAAGTACATGCTTTTAAATTTCACTGGCATATAATGTTAAAAAAAAAAAAAAAATAAAAAGAATCCTTAATGAACATGGTGCTGTCATTAAAAAATCTTTTAGCAAAAAGTATTTCTGTTGGCTTCATTTGCATTAGTGAGGAGGGTTATTGAGCTTTGTGATCATATCCTCTGCACCTTCTGTAAGGGTTGAGGCACCAGCCATGCAAGCAGAACATAGGAGCAGATGTGCCTCCTGCTTAGATCTCCAGGAGGTTATGGCACTAAGGATTCTCAGGGCCAGATCTAATAGCACAGATCGAGTGCCATTCATTTTAATGAGTGGTCCCAGTTTACAGGAGCAAGGATGTATCCCTGAGCTTTTTGGGGCAACGTGAAAGGTGGATGCAGCCCTCCTCACAACGTTGTGGAAAGAGGTGTCAGTGTTAGAGAGCAAAGAGGGAAGAGAAGCTTGTTGGTCTTTGGCTTTGCTACCCACCTCTTCTGGGCTGGGTTGTTTTCACAGCTGTATTCATTATGTTGTAGAAGTATAGTGTGGTCTATAGTCATATATATCTGACTTTATATATGGTTAGATATATAGAGTGTGTGTATACATATATATAGTTGTCACCTAATTTGAGGCATGTAGATTTTCACTGTGTTGTCTCTGCATGCTGACCACTTAGAGGATGCAGAGGAAAGTTTTGGGGTTTGGAGTTTTTGTTTTTACCACAAGACAAACATATTCCTTAAACTAGTCTTATTAAGGTGATATTTGAAGAAAGAAATATAAATTTACATGACTTTCAGAAATAAAAGCCAAAATATGCTTAATTGAATCAAGATAAAATGACAAGTGTGTGAGGTTTAGCAACATGTAATATCTGTTAGAAATACCGGGTGACAGACAATAGAAAACAGCACTCAAGTGCCCGAATGACATTTTTATACAATGGAAGACAAGTACTTGGCAGCACCTTCACTTTAACATGGCTCTGTATATACTGATATTTAAGCAAACAGTTCAATTAACTGTGGTCGCCCTTCATCTGTTGGAGCTTTGTTAGTGTTATTTCCTGTTTAGTTAATCTCAAAATTTTATTCCAAAATCCCAGACCAATTAGGCAGACTATCAAAACATTTGGCTTTAAAGTAAATCAAAGAATGTGAAGTGGCTTTTTGTGCCAATTTTTGTTTCTAGGTCAGGCAGGTTTTTGCCAGGTTTTATAAGTTTTGAGATGTGTTTGAAATCACCAGCTGAGACTATAGGCCTGTGCAGCATCTATCAGAAACTGATGTCTCCCTTTTGGTATATGTTGGAAACAGCAACAACATTCTTAATCAAACTTATATTAAACCAAGCCAAGGGAAGCAGTGCTCGTTTTGCGTTTGGAAGACCTGGATTTTGCAATGAACTTGGGGGTGTATTCAGATTCTCAGGGGAATGGGCAGAGATTTTAATTCCCTAACAGTGCCTGAAACAGTCAATCCATGGAGCAAGTGGAGGTCAGATGTCAAGACAGGCAGCTGCCGAGAGACAAGGAAGAGAAATAATAGGAGGGAAGGAAAAAAAATCCCACCATCAAAGTGAACTGATTCACCATGTGAAGTTAAGTGAACTATATTACAACAGACATACTGTCTGGAAGAACTAATTGCTCATGTGGTTAGGTAAGTCAGGTCTACCTGAGACCTTCTTGACTCTGGAAGCTATTAAATAGAACAGAACTTGCTAAAAGCAGAGAACTTCAAAAACATGAGCTTTACTTTGAGATAACTTTTTATTTTCTCCCTCCTTTCTCTCCCCCCTCTTCCTTAAAGGAGACATTACTGGTTTAGAGCAGATTTTAACAGCTTTTTGGCAACACAGAAGACTATTCTGTAGTCTGAAGTGATTATTGTGGAAGCCCTGCTGATCTTTTCCTGAAAAGTCCAGAACCACAGAAATTTCTTAGCATATTAAAAAAGGAAGACAATCTATGTGTTGTGCAAGCTTTGAATCTTCTCCATAAAGCATTTTCTTTGCCATTAACACAGACATGACTCATTTCTTGTAACACATTTGACATTTATGTTGGTGTCAATTAAAGATGGGTGAAGTAGTTCTGGCAAAAACAGTCGGCTTGAAAGTGTGTAGTGAGCGAACTATACTTCTCTTTTAGTATTCAGAACTTTAAAATCTACATAGCTTTGGAAGGAGTGGGGAATAGGACAAAATAACTGTCCATCTATACGTGTGCTTTGACTCAGATCGGAAATGGATGTCATAATCACACCTATAGAATTCCTCCTAAATAAAAAAGCTCAAGTCATGCAATTGTATGTGATTTTTGAAAGCATAGCACTTGAAATCATGTAATTTAAACTCACCTGACTGAATATATAAACCTAGGAATCAAACTTTCATCATCAATGTCTGACTGGAATCACTATGATAGAGAATTCTTAGCACATTTTTAAGTTTTTCTGTGACACAGTAATGGTAAGTGTTCTTGTGAATGGCCATTTGTTGCAATTTTCTGGTCCAGTGATAAGCTAGTAAGAATACCAAAATGAGAAAAAAAAGAGTAATGCAGCAAAATGGAGAACATCAAAGGCTTAAGAAAATAATTTGGCATTGGACAACTGGTACAGACTAAGTTTAATTTTTTGCCAGATTTTTATATACAACCTGAGTCTGAAAATTCCAGTAAACTCTCCCATACTTATTTTTACTCTTTGACATGAGGAAAGTGTTTTATTTCATTGAGGTCAATGAGTGTATCAGAATTATGCCCAGTTCCTTTTAAAGAGGAGAATACATGAAGGGGCATTTTCCTGTGATTTCAAGAGAAAAGTAGGATAAATGGTGTGAGGATTTTGGAGATAATTCCCATTCCTTACATTAATGCATATGATAGGTTGCTTTTGAACAAAGTTTTCCAGGAAATGGAAAGTTCTTAATTTTAAATAAGGTACATTTACTTATTGTTGTGGTCTAACCTCAGCTGGAAACTAAAGACACACACGGCCACTTGCTCAATCCCCCCACTGGGATGGGGGAGGGAATTGGAAGAATAAAAGTGAAAAAACTTGTGGGTTGAGTTAAAGAAGTTAAATAGGTAAAGCAAAAGCTGCACACGCAGGCAAATCAAAACAAGGAATCCGTTCCCCACCTCCCACGGGCAGGCAGGTGCTCAGCCATCTCCAGGACAGCGGGGCTCCCTCAGGCGTGACGGTGACTTGGGCAGACAAACGCCATCACTCCGAACGTCCCCCCTTCCTCCTTCCCCAGCTCTCTGTGCCGAGCGGGACGCCCTACGGCCTGGGACGTCCCTGTGGGCAGTTGGGGTCAGCTGTCCCGGCCGTGTCCCCTCCAACTCCTTGTGCACCCCCAGCCCCTCACTGGTGGGGTGGGGTGAGAGGCAGGAAAGGCCTCGGCTCTGTGTGAGCCCTGCGCAGCCATCACTAAACCATCCCTGCGTTACCAACACTGTTTCCAGCACAAACCCAAACCTCAGCCCCACACTGGCTACTGTGAAGGAGATTAACTCTACCCCAGCGCAAGCTAGCATACTCATGTAAGGTATATTTTCTGTAAGCACTCATAAGTTTAGAAAGCAGCTTCTTAAAGTAAATATTTGAAAACAGTTAAAAACTTTTCTATTATATTTCTCTGGGCTAGTTAGGCATCCTAGGAATGTAAGAGTACATAGGTTTTATTTCCCTTTCAGCTTAGAGAAGAGTATTTTCCCTACTGTGCAGCCTTTGAACAGTGAAATTGAGATTACAAGCAAGAAGTAATAAATACACTTAAACTTTTCTGGTTTTCAGAACATAGAGGCTATGGAGATTATGGAAACTTTGTTGTACAATTGTAAATTGTACTGAACCAAATAGTTGCACTCGCTATCAATATGAAACAAAATAGATTTTCAGCTTGCCAAAGTCCGTAACTGCATAAGGAAGATAGGAGTCGTGATTTTTAGTTTTTTTTCCTACAAAACACAACGTGTGATTTCCTTTTAGCATTGAACATCTCTAGACACAGGTTGAGTGGATGATTTGCTAGTTGTTCACTCTGTAAATAGTCCTTTTATTGAAGTGATCAAGTTCTCTTGACATGAAGTTGAGAGACAAAACGAATACCATGAGATGGTTTTTCATAGTGCAAGTAAATATATTTTATATGTGAGTTTTTATCCCTTCTACCTAACCTTGATAGCACATTAAAATTGCATTAAAATTAGCTTGTACTGAAGCACATTGCTTGTCTCAAAGAAGGATTAACATTCTGGATTTTATATCTATTTTTATTAGTAAGGTAGTGAACTGATATCCAGTTTAGATATCCAATCAATATTATAATTCAGCCATTAAAGCTAATGTATTTTTATATCACATGTTTTGACCCAGTCCCAAAGCCCAAGAGGAAACAGGACAGGTAATTCCGTAATATGAATAAAAGAGTCAAAACTAAAACCTTGAGGCAAGTATATAATACATATGGACCATGACCCACCAAAATGGAAAGAAAACAGAACGAGAGAAAAGGAAGCTAATAGATTGTATCCAGGCATCAAAAAAAAAAACCAAACAAACAAAACCAAACCCACCAAGCAAAGGAACTTGTACAGTCATGAAATCATTAACATTCAAATAGAGCAGGCAGTTTCTTTTTCATAATGAGATAACATACATGCAAGAAATAGAGACTTTTAGTTTTTTATTTCTTTTCTATTCATCAAGAAATTTTGGTGAAGGTAGAGCTGGAGATGAAAAAATTTCCTGAAGCACTAGGGAATTTAGGTGTTTCTAAGTCTGGTATCCTCAGAATCAGCAAAAGAAATAGGTGGGGTAATTACCTTTATTCATTCCATGCATCAGCAGACTTTCATCAGCAGGTGCTTAATGGTGCTATGTACTCTTAATTATTGATCTTACCATTTAAGTAATAAGACATGTGGAAGTGGGCACTATTATCTAGTAATTGACCGTATTGGAGGGCTGACAAGATGCTAAGAGTGTTTAACATACAGATAAGATCAATTATAAGATAATGCTTTCTAGTGTAGCGAGCTGGCGTAAGTAGGAAACTTGCTTTCAAGGTATTTATCCAGCAAGAATCCTAGGACAGAACCATGACAGTTTTTCTGTGGATAGACTTAGGGTAAATGTAAGTTCACAGGGGCTGGATATCTAAATAAGGTGGAATGATTGGACTGATACAATTCCCACAAGTGATATAAAATAATTAGCTTAAAAGAGAGTGAAGGAAGAAAATACAAGTTCCTGGTTTTAAGAAATTTGTAGGTTTTGTGATTAAGTTACTTTTCAGAAACTAATAATTCTTCTATAAAGGAAAGTGAAAGCAGAGCATCTTTTTATCAGAAGACTGATAAGAAGGGTGCCACGCTCCTAAAAAAGGAAAAGAAAAACCCTCCTTCAAATAAGCAACTGAAGATAATGTGTAGCCTCAGCCGGGAGTATTTCTGTGTGCTGAAACCCCTTGCCAGAGCACTGCTGATTTCATAAGAGCATTTCAGGAATATGGTTATTAGTGCATTGAGAACTTTTGTTGTTTGGATTTAGGGTCTTGAATTTCAGATTCTCTGATACAGGATCAAGAAGAACTGGGGATGACAGATATGATCAGCACCATCACCCACCAGAATGGAGGTGAATTGGGAAAAGCAAGGAAGATCAGTAGAGAAACTCAAATTCAGGTATACAGAAAACAGTGTTTTCAGGGAACTGTCATTTTGGATGCCACATCCTAATTCCCTTCATTTTCTCAATGCCTTTCTGAAAGAAAAACTACTGAGTGAATGCTGGTAGAAATAAAGCCCTGCTTCCTGGGCCTGAAATGAAAATACCTCCAGCTGTCTGACCAGCAAAGAATTTACAATCATGGCATGACTTGAATCAGTAAAAATGAATCCTGTTAGGTGGTTCTATTTCTGTCTCACATACATTCTACAAATGAGGATTTGGGAGTGTTCAAAGGTCGTTCCCTATGTTTCGTTTTATTTTCCTTTGAAAAGTAGTTTCACTGTATCTTCAAAGTGATTTAATTTATAGTAAGTTATCATATACAACTTTTAAGATGTGAGAATTGGGGGATAAAAAACATATTAAGACAATGTATTTTCATGAGTTTATATATAAAAGTTACAGTGTTTTGCTTATATTGGTTTTCTTCTTGCAATATATGAACCAAAAAATGGCTCTTGCTTTGGTTCTCATTTCCCATTTTATACAGAACATTTGGAACAAAACTACTCTGCCATCTTTGGTTAGCACTCACAGGCATAAAGACAGCTTCTGAACAGAGTGATGTATTCTTTCTTGAAGCTCATCTGTTGTTTTGCTTCAAGTCCTGAGCAGAGATGCACGTGGCTGTAAACTCCAAACTCAGACTCTCCACGCTCCTCCCTGCAAGCTGGACATCACTGCTTCTCCCCTCTCTGTAACTGTGAGTAGAGCTCTTTGGAGAGTCTGAGTCATTTCCCCCTGCAGGTAATACATTGTTTAAAACTTTATTTCAGCTTAAGAATGGGATATAAAAATGGAATTTTTTATTTTTTTTTTTTTTCCCCAAATGGAAAAGTTCAAAGGCTCAAACTAGAAATCTCCAAACAGGAAACTACAGTGTGCTTGCAACAAAACATCGGCTATTCTAAAAAATTGCCTTTTTCTCTTCCTTCATCACTTTATCAGAAAGTAGGACAATATCACTCTGATAGCCATCGTCCTGTGGTCAGCTTTCTTTGGGACAAATGTCTTTTGTTAGTGGACTCATTCATCTTGGATTATTGTTGTGAGGGAAGGGAACATAGACTTGGCCTCCATGCTGCTGCTTATTTTGTAAGCCCTGCACATGTGGTCAGCGAGGATCCTATCCTAATGCCACTGTCTCCACTATGTGCGAGCCCGTTTGGACTGCCGGAGGTATGTCCTATATGCTTGTCCACAAGAATCTGAATGTAATGAACCTGTAATTTAGGATGACTTGAGAATGCCAGATCACATTGGTGTGCTGGGGTGTATGTTGTCAATGCAGTGACTGGATGGGTTAGTTGAGTTTCTGGTAGTTACAGAAGAACCTTTCACAGGTTTCACCTTTCTTAAAGAGGGGAGAGAGAGAAAAAGCAGGTAACCATAACGATTCCTTCTCTCTTACTGCATTCAGTCTAACTATTTTTACAGAGAAGTCATGCCTTCATTATCTCCATTGTACATCAGTCAAGTAACGCGAGTAAGAATGAAATCAAGATGTTTCTGGTTCCTTGTTTAGGATTTTAGTTAGGGATAGCTTAAATTTCCCTGGTTAAATATTGATTTTATGTCTATAATGCTTTAATTTCTTGAGGTTTTCCCTGATGTTGCTGACTGCAAGTTCACAGTCTGACTTCATGGTGCTCTTGTAATTAACCCATGAAGATTAAAATTAGTGTCATTATCACTGTAAAAGCTAATTGGTGCCTGGCTTAGTCAGTAGTCCAGCAGTAAGCAATTTGGGCAGATGTCCACTATTACTACACTGATGCCTGCACTGGGTAATCCTAAATGTCTTTCTTGGAACAGTTTTATTTTTCTGTAGCAATCGAATATACTGTATTCTTAATTTTGTGAGAAATAAGTGGCTTCTTTTAAGAACTATAATCTGTCACTTGGATTGCTGTCAAATAGCTGTAAAATTTCAATAACTGGTGTCTCCAGAAGGGGAAGTCCCACTTTGACCCCTTTTCCAGTCTACAAACCTAATCTGAACCTGTTAGCATCTAACACACTGAGTGCCCGTACAGCACTGTGAGACCCAAGGGATTAATCTGCTGGATATAGACTGGTTTGTCCTCTGAGAAACACTGCATTTAAAAAAAAAAAAAAAAGAAGAAGAAGAAAGAAAGAAAAAGCATCTGCTGATGAAAGTAGCTGTCAAATTAGCAGGTCTAGAAGTTGTGTGTATTGTTATGAGCTGCTCAAGTTCACACCAGAGCGACCCAACCCCATCCGTCTTTCTCAGTTTACATTTTAATTGGCTTGTAGTTAAGTTTTTTAAACACTGTGAGACTGCTGACATACACTGTAATATCATGTGAATAATTTATAGGAGCTGTTCGAGATGAGCTTTTTTTTTTTTTCCTTTTTTTTGGTTATTTTTTTTAGAATTGAATAAAAGAAGAGAGAGAATAGGAGGGGGAAGAGCAAAGGAGAGGAGCAACAACAATCCAGAATCATGTTGTTTGCTGGGTGTTAAATGTTTTTGCTAGTGCATCTGACTGCATTTGGGATTTCACGGAGGTTTGTACAATGCAATCTTATTAATAACTGTTCTGTCAGGAGAGCACCCAATTAAATTGAATTGGGTTTATGGTTCCCTTTACATTTCTTAAAATGTGTGGATATAATGCCTCTCCAACGTGAGGACTGGCTAACAAGGATTGTGAGGGTTGGGGTTCAGTTTGTTTTACTCCTTTTTCTCTCTCTTAGTTAGGACTTGGCTGGTTGCAAATTCAGAATCTGGCATTCCAGCCCTTCCAGCAGGGTTTTACCTTCCTCTTATGGAGGCTGCAAGGGGCGGACAGGCTCCCCAAAAGAACTCCCAGCCTGTTCGGAGACTTACCACTAGAAACAGGGAGTGCTGGCCATGTAATTAAGACTTTAGGGAGCATCCTGTTGCTTTCTTAGGGAGCTCAAAGTTTGCTGGGGCATCTTGAGTGCAACAGAAATACATTCTGGTAAGGTTTTATAAACTGCCAAGAGCTGCTATTTAAAGAAAAAATAAAGTGTTCTGTCAGATAGCTTCTGCTTCAGTGACCAAAGATAGAGAGCACCGTCAGTTGTTGATGTCTTGGGAGCATATGGGAAAGAAACAAAAGTTGAGCCCTGATTCCCTCCCTGCTCCTCCTCCCTGCTCACAGGGCAGGACTTATTTCTGGGATTTTCAGAAGTCAGTTGTTTCATTGTCCCCTGCCTCCTGCCTCATGCACACATAGGTTGCAGTGCTCTGTCTGGCTACTGAAGGTGGAATTTAGATTCTGACCATCTCCTGCTGCAGGTTGGTTGCAAGGAATACACAGTTTAGCTTTCCCTGTGGGCAGATGTGTTGAGCAGACCATGGTGCAGGGTTATGTTGACTGATTTAGATGGAAACTCAGTGTCAGAAATTAGCCCTTGATGTTTGATTCCATTCTACTCTGATTTAATCTCTGGTGATCATTTTAGCTGTTCAAATGTGACTTTTGTGCACAATTTTGAACACAGCTCGTGATTTGGAGAGTTATTGTGTATATATTCCAGTTATTGATACTATAGTTATAACAGATTTAAACTGTTGATACAGTGTTGAAACAGATTTTGACCCAGAGGTGAAAGAAGTACTTGTCATTTTAAATGTGCAGCCATTATCCTTAGGTGAAATGTATGAAGACTTGCACTTTGGTAGCTCTTAGCTTCTGATAACTGCCAAAAATCTTGGAAGACAAGGCTTGTACGTGGCATTCTGCTCCTTTTCACACTGGACTTCATTTTTCCCCCCCAGTAATTTGCTTTAGCATTTGCACAACACATAACGCCCGTGTTCCGCTTGTTTGAAAAATCTTTTGTCTACACTGCAAGGTAAAAACTCAGCTCGTACAAAAAGCTTTCTGTTGTATTGTGCACCTATGAAGATCAGAGATGTGGGCGATCTCAATGTGTTCATGATACCTGGAATGCATGTATTGTTTTAAAAATAAAGGCAGCAGTGCTCAGGCAAAGTTGCATAATTCAGTGCTCAGGCAAGCCAGATGCACAAGTTCAGTGACCACAGTGCTCCTGCCTGTGAATCTGAGGGAAGAGATCCAAGTAACAAAAGCCTAAATCCGTAGAGATGTACCATTTCAGGTCTGTGAGCTTTACCTCCATAAGAATGCCCAAATCCTTAACCCTCCATTTTTAACACATCCTGCGGTGCCTCGTTTTTACAGCATATGCTGTGTGACATCCACATTAATCTGAGAGCCCTGCAGTACCAAAGCACAGCAGGACGAGTTAAGGACAGGCTGTTGGCCTTAACTTTCATTTTTCTGCTTTTGTTGCTGCGTGTCATGGATAAAGGTGACCTGCAAGGGAGGAGGGGAACAGAAAAAAAGCAGTCTGCTTGTGTCCCATTTGCTTCATTAGGCTGTACAAAACGTTTTGAAAGGTTGTTTGTTTAGTTCTTGGCTTTTTTTTTTTTTTTTTTTTTCTATTGGAAATATCAGATCAAGACTTCTCTGGTTTTCCTAGGAGACATAGTAGAAAACTGGAGAGCTCTTGGGATTAAAAGTCTAAAGCTCAGGAAGTTGAAAGGGAAAGAGGATTTTAGTTATAACATTTTTAACCTTTCTGTTCTTTGCTTCTGTTTGTTAGTACCAGCTCAGCACCACTCCTGCTTAATGTCTTTCACATTCTGGTTCTTTGGTTAAGATGTGAAGATCTCTCATTCCCACTCTCTGATCCTCCAGAGAACTCCAGCAAATACAGATTTTAAATAAACACCCTCCTCAGCCACCACATGTATCTATAAACTCTCAGTCTTTTTTCAGATACACACACACACACAAAGACATCTATTTTTACTGTTTGTTGCCTACATTTTGCACCTACCCCCAAACTTCTTGAGGGCACTCCCCTTAAACTCTACTTGTCATATTTTCCCTAAACAAAAAATCAGAAAATAATATCTGTTTACTTCAAAGAGAAAGTGCAATTATATTTCTTTCATATATATTGAATGCAACAGGATGGTCTGACTGAGAAATCTTAGAACATGCAAAAATTACTTCTTCTAATTATTGGTTTTGTACTATTTATTTTTATTATAGTTACTGTTTTGTTAGTGGGGGTCTAATCCTGAAGTTTAATACAGATACAAGAATAGGAGGAGGAATTAATAATTGATCTTAATCATCTCTTTGGAGCTGCTGAACTCTCCTCCAATTAATTTGAGGCATTATAAGAGCTCTTGTAGAATGAAGGGGGCAAGCCCATGTATTAATAATCTGTAGAGCTTTGGCATATATGACAGTACCGTGGGGACGCTCACTTTATATCCCTGCACATGTTCCTTTTACAAGTACTGACTTCAACAAATCCAGTTAAATCAACTGAGATGCCTTTTAGTGTCTGTCAATGTTTGGAGAGGTCACAACAGACACTCTTCCATCCCTGAAAATTGAAAAGCTTTGTCATTTTTCTTAACTATAGCTAGAATGTGATTATTTTTTTTAAGGTTGTCTAAACATACACATTTTGAGGGAGATGTAAAAGCAGATGAAGAGGTGAACAGTTGAATGCATTCTACATTTAAGATACTTGATCTGTGATATTTATAAAGCTTGACTACGTCTTTAGCCATGCCTAGTATGATGACAGTATTGGTAACTTCTGTTCTGAAATACAAAGATGGGTCTGAGTATTAAACACAAAAAGCCAACCTAGTAGCTGATCTGGCTCCACTTGTGTATCTAGACTTGCTTCTTGTTTGCCATCAAGAGGTGCAAGTATTTGTGACACAATTCCGTGATCTCATGACTTACAGTGTGGCCTGGAGGATGGCAGTTGTGCTCGTAGATGATTTACAAGGTTTCAAAGTTTCTATTTTTTCCTTTTTGTACTGTTCCTCAAGACAAAATCTTCTGTGTGAAAATGAAATTGCATTGAAATACCTGGGTTTGGACCAGAGAAGCCTGTATGTATGTATGGTTTTGTGCATTTGTACATGTACACGTGTGAGAGAAGCATCAGTGGTGTGTGCGGTTGGGTACAGACATTGGTCCTTGCTCTCTGCCTGATCAGAGCAGAGCATCCAGAAACTGTCTCAAAGAACAAAGGGATTTGAATCAAATCAGACAAGTACTTGGAATCATATTTGAGTGGGTAAAAAAAATTACTGCTTCCTGAGCAACCTGGAGATCTTTCTTCTGGAACTGAAGTAGGGTAACTGTAAGAATGTCTCACATCTATCTCAGGAGAAAGTCAGGGTTAGCTGACTGGCAAAACTGAAAGTCTTCCAGACCAGTAAAACCATTAAAGGAAGAGCAAAACTCTGTTTTTGTTTTTGTTTTTTTTCTGGAACTTCTCAACAATTTTCTCAATTGTGTTATGATTCTTGTGTGAAAAATGTTTACTTTGAAATAGCATCCAGTTTTGGCAAAGTTGACCAAAGTCATAGTAACTGTGTTTATAGATAGAGTTTCTACAGTGAATGCAGTTTGTTTAACTGTGGGCTTTGGCCCTTGGGCATATACTGACCACATGAATTTACAAATCTCAGTGGTAAGTGCACACTTTTCTCCACAAAGTCTTTTGTCAGTCAGAAGCACTGCTGTCATAGTCTGTATTGTGCTCTTTGACTTGTCCAGACGTGACTGGGTTTTAGCCATCCTTACGTTATTCATTACATTATGGTGTTGATATATAAGCACCAAATCTGTATGCAGGGTGTAGTTACAGAAATATTCTGGGGCTAACATTTTTCCCTCTCCCTTTTCTGTTCATGGTTCTGATGTGAAATGCATCAAAAATGTCTTCTTGGAGAGAAGCATGATAAGGGAACCACTCGAGTTTTTCTGGCCAAACAGAACAGCCGCTCTCAAGACGCTGTGAACACCAGTCGTGCTAATTCATTTCAGGAGAAAGCGTATGTGAAAGCCTCTCAAGGCTGGGCCTTTCCTTTGAGACGGACACCTTCCCACTTGATTCCATCTTTGTCTTTCTGTCTCCTCCAAGAACGCCTCTTTGAGAGCTGCTGTTAATGTGTGGTATCAGAAGGTGGTTTAATGGTAAACCAAAACACAGATTTTAAAGCCTGTCTCCCAGTTACAGTGCTCATACAGTATTTCTGTGCTTCTTGTGACTGCTGCAACTGATTTTATGTCTTTACCGTGGGAGTGTCAGGACAGTTTTAATTACTGCCAGTTACTTTCAGTTCTGGGCTGATCATTTATAACAGATTTTTGAAGTGACTAATACTAGGTGCTTTTCTGTACTAGCAATATTTTCTATCTGTCCTTTTCAACAGAAGTGTCAAATCCTGTTTTACCCAGCTGTGGGCCAAGTTTGGATGGTCTGGGACTTAGGACAAGCGCACACATGTTTAGATGCTTTTCCCAAATATCATCCAAGTCTCTCAGGCCTGACAGATGGTTTGGCAGGACTAATTACACTTCCTGGTTTTGTCACAGATTAGCAGTGTCCATAAGTCTTTAACATGTGAGGGCTGTTCAGGAACCGATGGGGAGTAAGCTCATTTCATTTTACGGCATACTAAACAAGGGACTTCAAAGGAGAAATGATCAGAATTGTTTTTGTTCATGTAATTTAAAAAGCCCAAACCTTACAATCAGAGGATACTCTGTCCAGCTCAGTGTGAAGCCTCGTTGTTCAAGAAGAGCTTTTACAGTCGTTATCCACGAGGTGTTGCCTCCCTAGGTCATGTACCCTGCCTTTGTGTGCTGGTTTTGCCTGGGGTAGAGTTAATCTCCTTCACAGTAGCCAGTGTGGGGCTGAGGTTTGGGTTTGTGCTGGAAACAGTGTTGGTAACGCAGGGATGGTTTAGTGATGGCTGCGCAGGGCTCACACAGAGCCGAGGCCTTTCCTGCCTCTCACCCCACCCCACCAGCGAGGGGCTGGGGGTGCACAAGGAGTTGGAGGGGACATGGCCGGGACAGCTGACCCCAACTGCCCACAGGGACGTCCCAGGCCGTAGGGCGTCCCGCTCGGCACAGAGAGCTGGGGAAGGAGGAAGGGGGGACGTTCGGAGTGATGGCGTTTGTCTGCCCAAGTCACCGTCACGCCTGAGGGAGCCCCGCTGTCCTGGAGATGGCTGAGCACCTGCCTGCCCGTGGGAGGTGGGGAATGGATTCCTTGTTTTGATTTGCCTGCGTGTGCAGCTTTTGCTTTACCTATTAAACTGTCTTTATCTCAACCCAAGAGTTTTGTCACTTTTACTCTTCCATTTCTCCTCCCCATCCCAGTGGGGGGATTGAGCAAGTGGCCGTGTGTGGCTTAATTTCTGCCTGGGGTTAAACTATATCTGTCCTTTTGGTGCACACATTTTATGATCATATCATAGAATTGTTTGAGTTGGAAGGGACCTTAAAGATCATCCAGTTCTCACCCCCTGCCCTGGGCAGGGCCACCTTCCACTAGCCCAGGTTGCCCCAAGCCCCGTCCAACCTGGCCTTGAACCCTTCCAGGGAGGGGGCAGCCACAGCTTCTCTGGGCAACCTGTGCCAGGGCCTCCCCACCCTCACAGGGAAGAATTTCTTCCTTATGTCTAATCTAAATCTCCCCTCTGTCAGTTTAAACCATTACTCCTCATCCTATCCCTACACCCCCTGATACGGAGTCCCTCCCCCCTTTCCCGCAGCCCCTTTCAGCCCTGGGAGGCTGCTCTAAGGTCTCCCCGGAGCCTTCTCTTCTCCAGCTGAACCCCCCAACTCTCTCAGCCTGTCCTCACAGGGGGGTGCTCCAGTCCACCGAGCATCTTGGTGGCCTCCTCTGGCCCTGCTTGAGCAGGTCCGTGTCCTTCTGATGTTGGTGCCCCCAGAGCTGGACCCAGCACTGCAGGGGGGTCTCACCAGAGCAGAGCAGAGAGGGAGAATTCCCCCCCCCCCCCCTCACCCTGTTGGCCACACTGCTCTGGGTGCAGCCCGGCACACAGTTGCACAGTTGCCTTTGTGGGCTGCCAGCACACGCTGCTGGGTCATGCTGAGCCTTTTGACAACCACACCCCCAAGCCCTTCCCCTCAGGGCTGCTCTCCATCCACTCCTCACCCAGCCTGTATCTGTGCTGGGGATTGCCCCGACCCATGGGCAGGACCTTGCACTTGGCCTTGTTGAACTCCATGAGGTTCACATGGTCCCACCTCTGCGGCCTGTCCAGGTCCCTCCGGACGGCACATCCCTTCCCTGCAGCGTGTGACTGCACCACACAGCTCGGTGTCATCAAAATGTCTCAAGGTTTTTTCTGTGTGTCAGTGGATGTCAGAGTTGTCTTTGAAAATCTTTACTTACATAAATAATGAGAATATTCACACTTGTATTAAGTAGGACATACTTATATATGTACTTTACAGCTGTAAAGTACTGGGAACAAAAAAACCACCCAGGCTGTATAAAGCTCCTTGCTGCTAAGGTAGTAAAATGCCATCTGCATGGTCATAAGAAATTGGACTAGGCAGGCTATTACCACATATCTCTGATACAGTTCCCTTTGTATGTGTTCATTGCTCTGCTGCTGTCACAAAATTTTTAGACGTTCTATATAGATATGCAAGCAAATGAATAAAACTGGAAACAGAACTTTTAAATGTTCTTTTAAATGAAACAGAACTGTAAAATGTTTGAACATCAAAACCCAGAAACATTGAAAACTTTTGATAGTGTTGCTTTTTTGATTTATGAGTGTCCTACTGTATAAATCATATCAGGAAGAACAGGTGCAGGAGTGAATTGGCTCTGTTGTCTGTATTTCATGGCCATCCTTTCCTGAGACTTACTCCTTTTTCATGTGAAGAAATATCCATAACTTTTTCTTAGTTTGGATTAATTTTATAATATAACTTGATGTAGCCAGCAATTAGTAAAAGTTCGTAAGAATCCATGTAATAGGAAATTTGGCGCAGCAGAAGGCTGCTGCTGTGTGGATGAATCCCAATAATTGTTTTGCTGTATTATGATACACAAAGTGCAGTTCTGAAGCAGTGAAGCTCATACTGCAAGTGAAATTGGTGTGAGAGGAAAAAGTAATTTAACACTAAGACTATTTCTTCATAGCAGCACAGCAGTAAAAAAAGCCCCAAATTCTACTGCTCTTTGAAAGTGTTATTTTCAGTGAAATGGGAGTGTTGCATGTATTTAATCTAAAACTATTAATTATGCTGTTTAATGTGACCTGCAGAGAGCTTCCTCACCAGATGGGATGGAGCTCATCCTTTTCCATTTGTTATGTGTGTTGAGAGTTGGGAACTACTTTGCTTCTCTGAGGTATCACCGCACGGGTTGTAGGCACAGGCAGCAATAATGTATGAATGAGCAAGAAACTCATCTGCATTCAACCTGCTAATATTTCCAGAGGCGCCATCAAAAACGCAACACCTCCCCTTCTCAAAAAAGGATGTGTCCTGGTTCCTTGCCCTGCTAATTCTTGTCTGTGATGAGAAAACTACAGGTGGTACAGAGTGATCATGTCGATCAATTCAGGAAGAAATCAGTGTCGCCGTGTGAGCTCCCGTGGCAGGCAGAGAGCAACCTCCCGTGTATTAGCCTGAACTGTGGTCTCCACCAACATTCAGGAGAGCCTCCTGCTGTACTTACAAATAAATAAGGATATTTCCATCTTCTCTCTCTTCTTGGCTTGCAACAGGAACTCATGAATCAATCGTCAACAAGCCAACTTCTCAGCCAATTGTGGTAATGGTGTATGTGATTAACAGGCTGTGATTCTTTCCCTTCTTTCTTTTTCCCCCTTTTTTTTTTTTTTTTTTTTTTTTTTTGGGAAATATGTAAGAGTGAGGGAGTTTCTTGTCACAGCAAGTGAAGAGAGAGGGTCTGTTCTACGGCACGTCCCACCCCCAGTACGTGAGCACGTGAGTGTGTATCTCACTGCCCTGCCATGTGCTGGGTGGGAGGAAGTTTTTCCTAGCCGGGCAGCACAGAGCTCTGCCTGAGGGATTGAGAACATATTGCTCAGCAGGTGGGGCCCGCTCAGACGCATTTAGTGTTATTTCAGCACTGACAGCAAACATATATCACATGGGCCCGTAATGCCAGCGTGCTCCATAGTAACCTGATCAAAAGGACGCCAACCTAGAAGCAGAATGCTCAGCCTTAATATAATATTTTGATCCAGTAACTGGTCCATGGGAAGTCAGGGCAGTGCCTTGCTGTCCAGAGAGACTTGGCCTTCTCTGTGTGGGTCTCCTTGGAAGCCGCTTTGAGTGTGAGCCCTAATGATGCTTTCCCCTCCAACCCGATGGCTTTTTTGAATCTTCACAAGGCATGGCAAATCAGACCTATCCATGAAAACCCCAGCTTTTTGAGGATCCTCGGCAAATGCAAGCTTGTGGATTTTCAGTTCTTTTGTCTACTTATTAGAAGTCTATATGGTTTGTCTACTGGCTGGTGAACCCCTCTACAGGGGCTCTGTTGTGGTCTAAATCTGCTAAGTCTTAGTATCAAAATGGAGAGTGCCATAATTGTTACTTTGCTCAAAAGGATTTCCTTTGGTGAACCATGTGCTTATGGTGCTGTCTACTATGTTTCAGCTGAATTATGTGTAGATTTTTTTTTTTCCATGCTAATTACAATCATTGTAGGTTTGGTTTTGCTTCATTTTAAAAACTTAGCTAAGTAGCAGGTTTAGTGAGAGCCTGATCACAGTCCACAAAGTGGCTTGCACTTTAGTATCCAACCTCTTACACAAGCCATCAAGTGAAAGTGGAGTCTGGAGGAAAGATATAGAGAAGTTATACATGCCATATTTTGCAAAGCATCCTGAAGATAAACTTCTTTTTAAATACAGAATTTTCTAAAAGTAAAGGTTACAGAGTTAAAGAACCTGCCCAGGTTCTGGGCAGTGCTCTGCATCCTTATTTCAGACTGTATTTAACTGGGTGCATAAGTGAGAACTAGTATCCTACTTTAAAAAGAAGAGAAGCTGGAGAAAAATAAAAAAGCAGCATCTGGAGGCCCACTAGGATATACAACCACCCAGTCCTTTCCAGGTAGCACAGCTGCACATGAGTGATTTTAGTCTGGGGAAAGCAACAAGAGTCAGTGTAGGGCTGGAGAAATCCAGACATGGAAAGGTCCTTAAAGGAGGTAGGAACAAGTGAATGGTGGATTTTCTATTTAAGGATCAGATTCCATTTCTTCATTTTAGAGATTAAAATCTGACCTTTGTGGGTTTTGGTGCAGTTTTTTCTCTTCTAAGACCTACAGTAACTGACGTAAAGGAACCGCACTGATTAATTCCCAGCAGAGACTTTCTAAGACTTATTCCCTCAGTACATTGATTTCTTTATCTACAGATGTATTATAGGCAGCAGCTAGCAGTAGAAATCAGTTTGGGCAATGCTTTTATGTACAACACACAATGCAAACCAACGGTGACTATTTGATAGTTCATTCTGTACTGCTGTAGGTACTACCAGATTGGCAGTAAGAAGTAGCACCTGAGAAAACTCAAGTGTTTAACAAGAATGGAAAATTTTATTTTTAAATTTGTCCAGAGGCATTATTCTGTGATGGGATTTACCCATGTAAATCCCTCGTGAGGAAAGATTGAGAAATGTCTCTGCTTTCTGTTTTGGTGTTTTGAATTGGCAACCAAGCAAGAATTAAATAATGGGAAAAGCTCCAGATGCCTCAGCTAACATGTGGAGAACTTCCTGTGGTCGATTCAAGAGTCTGTTTGATTTCATTGACGTAAGTAAGCAGAGTAGATGAAGCCTTGGTAACTCCCCGAGATGGATGAAACACGTCAGGACACAGGCAGACAGACTTTTTTGTCATCCTCAAGCCTAATTTTAAGCTTGTGGTTACCTCAGGAGACTGATATTTCCTGAAGTCTGTACCACAGCTCATTTGTATATATGTGCGTTTGTGTTGCAGAAGCAATTGATTTTGTGAGCAATTGCCTTCTGGAGCCAAAAGACACAATATGCCAGGGTCAGAGCTGGCTCAGTTCCGTTCCTGCCTGAGCACAGCTATTACAGACACCTTGGTTTGTTCTCCCATTATTATGTTTTCCAGGTGTTCACCCCTGAAAAGAAAGATAGGAAGTCAGACGGAGTTTAGGGTGTAAGGAAGAGACAGGTTCCCCCCTGCCCCATCTAACCTTGAGCAGAAGATGTCATAGGAAACAGCCCTACACTTTGCTGAGGTTTCTCCAAACAGGAGCTGGAAGGGCTCAGCAGCAAGCTTGATTAAGCTGACCTATAAATCCAGCTGATTTCCCGTTGACTGTGTCCCGTTGGCAGTGCTGCTGAAATGTTATGGGTGCACCTGGTACATTCAGCAGAGCCGCAGGTGTCTCCCACAACATGCACCCGTCCCATTTGGCAGCAGTCGATGGCTAGTAGTTTATTAGCTCACTTTTCACCTGTAAAAACTCCTAGAAAAATGCCAGCCTGGCATTTCAGTGCCTCTGCAGAATCAGGCTCTACTGGTTTGAGTGCTTTGAAAAGCTTGTCAGACCTGTCTGCAGCTGTACTAGTAAACCGCTAGTTTGTTTGTTTCTGCAGATTCATAGGCTCTGTGAAGAGCTGTCATTTTGCTTGCAGAATGATACTAATTTAAAAATAGGAAGTCTCCTAAAGTATTAATGATACCAGATGTGGCTGTTACATTTTTTTTTCTTTACCTGTCATGTACAATAGCAATGAATGTTATTCTCCCAACTGCTGCACTGAGATGGGAAGAAAACTGTGAAAGAATCAAGATTTCTTCCTTCGCAATATTGTCATAAACTGGATTTCTTTGTTTTTATTTTGAAAGAGCATCACTTAATCAGTGCTGTACAACCATATTGCACCTCATTTTCCTCACATTGCTATAACAAGCTGTGTTATGAACATGGAGGATAATGAAGTCTAACTGCCTTAGATTTGTGTCCTACGCTGTACACACATCTTCTCTTCCCTCTGCCCATGCAGACATTACATACTTCTGGCTCTGTTGTATATTCCTTCTCTGGCCATGGTTTATCATGAGCTGGTTGGCCAGCTGTCTCTTAAAAGGGCAGAGCTGAATCTCTCTTCCATGTATTAGAGTTACTGATATGCATAAAACTTCTCATAACTTGATGTTTTTTAGATCTCTATCAAATTTAATTGAAAGGGAACAAGGGGTTTGAAAATTACTGGGGCTAGGTGGACTGACAGCCTGTTTGCATAAAACCTGTTTTCATAGAAAGCCAGGCAAAAAATTAAATAAAATTACACGTCTCAGTAGTGTGATTTGCGCCACACAGATATAAGATAACAAAGGCACCAGCTTCCACATTATCCCCGAAGGACTGGTGAAAAAATTACCATTTCAGGTTAATAGTATTTCACAGACGTTTTGTAGGCTGCCTGAGTGACTGTACAAGGCACAAGACCATGGATAATCAAGCTTTTTGTCCTCTTATGCTCCTGTGTGGCACCTACCAGTTGTCAGTGCTGTGTAATATTATTCATACAGGAAAATCAGATAAAGTAGTATTGAAAAGGAAAAGCTAGTGGTGTCCGTAGCTTTTACATCCAAACAAAAAGTGAGGGGGGGAAAAAAAAAAAAAAAAAAGAATGTGTATGCTACAGGTATGATTCTGTCCCTGATTTTCTCAAAGTAAGATCACGTAACAGTTCTGAAGTGTAAAAACACTGTGTTCCATTTTATCTGCCTAAGTAATCATTTGTACTGCACATGGGGGCAATTTATAACTCCACAGCAAACATCAGAAATGAACTTTGAGCCCTTGTTCCTGAAGAGCAGGGACTTGGTGGGATAGCAGAAGTTTTCACATTTTTTCAGCAGATGGATTCCCTTAAGCTTTTATCAGTGGAATTAGGGACCCCAGTAGAGTTAAAGAAACCAAGTCCCTTTTACAGACCCTCATACGAGGAGTACATGAATCCCTTGGGTTCGCAGACTGCAGATTGAAAGGCACTGAGCTAAAGAAAACATTCTGTTAGCAGTTAGCAGCATAGAAAATGCCAGTTACAGTTCGTCGATTCTAATCCTATACGTTTGTTGGGAGGGGAGCGCCTGCACATGCGCACACACACCCCCCCACACCCATTATTGCGTTATTTAGGGGGCTGGGGTTAATTTAAAAACACTGTTTCCTAGGCTTAATTGAGATTTCTTGGAGGCCTGTTTTTGTGCATATAAAGGATCATTACCAGGAAATCATAGTTTACAGTGTTTATCTAGTGAGTTATGAAAATACCAGATAATAAGACTAATGACTCAACACAGCATTTTCCAAATTGTGAAGTAATCTTTGGATTTTCCAAGATTATTATTATATTAGTTGCACTTTTTAGTCTGTCAGAAAAGAAATAAATAAAAGGCCTGTATTTTCCCATTAACATTCGGAGAACATCTGTTGCGTATTGTAAATAACATACTTATAAAGCAAACTGATAATAACTACTCAGACTATTTTCCTGTTCTGGCTATAGCGTTCAGTGCCATACAATATGTTATATACTACACTCTTTATTTGGCCCAGAATGAAATTGAGTTCTAATAATAATACCAGTCAATTACATGTAAAATAATCCAAATAGATTGCAAAAACTAACTCTGAAAACATACACTTTGGATTGTGTTAATGAAGAACAATCATGATAGACCAGATTACAGAGATATAAATTGATACAGCTCTGCACTTGGAAGAGCATGCAACTCTGAGAATATATTGTGGCTGAAGCGGTTAAAACCGGGAGAGATGAAAGAGTTTGAAAAATTGCTTTTCCTCTGAATCTCTCTCAAAATGCATACCAACCCTAGAATAAACTATTTCTGAATGCTAATCGGAGTAATAGGAAAATAACCCCATAGAGTTCTCCTTTGAAATTCCACCTCTAAAATGCTGCACTTTGTCCTCCTGAAGTTTCTAACTCAGTTTTATAAGATTGAAGGTGTAGATTAGGGATCTTCTTTGCTTCCTGGGGGGCTGTAGTCCACAATTAACTTGTAAGTCCTTTGAAGCTGAACTTTACTAACATTACCTTCTTTAACTGCTAAAATAAACATGGTCTTATTGCAATAATACAAGTAGCATGGTGAATAGAGAACAACTTCACAATCTTCACAATTATGTCAATCTAAAATTTTCATAATTATCACAAATTTTCAGCAAGGTAGAGTATGTACTTGACATACATTGAAACAAGCTATTTCCTGGGGGCCAAGAATCAGTAGCTCTTCAACAGATCAGTAGGTGTGTGAGTGTTAAGTAGAAGCTTGTGCTTGGAAGTCTCGTCCCCATTGTACTCACCTAAGATAGACAGAATTGTGTCTATAAACACGTATGAGTACAGCCAATCTCCTTCCTTCCCAAGGAAGAAGAGGAAAAACAGTTATAAAAGGATTAATTTGTCTTTTCTAATTGTAGAATAAAACGACCTGAGTTTCTGGATGTGTCCCTCATCTTTTGTGGAGTTAGTTTGCTTTACTTCTGCTTCATCTTTTCTGTATTTAATTATTTCTCTTTTCCCGTCTATGCCATTTGGCATCGAAAATGCCCCGTTGTTTCTTGCTGGTATGTAAAGGCCTGAACCTTACTTTATTTCACCTTGACATATCCTTAGTAAAGAAAAGCAGAAGGGAGAAGAGTGGCAGTTGGCTAGAAAAGCTTTGTCTTCTAAAGCAGCAGTATCGTGAATGCCATCTGTTATAGTTATCCATAATATTATCTGAATCAGAACCAAAGTAGTTAAAATGCCTTAACACACGCGGATCTCACAGAGTTGCTAGGACATGATTAAGTACATAGATGAAATACTTACATTTCCAGAAATCAAATGACAATGTTTCTAAATAATATAATGAAGGTTTTCCTAGAAGTAACCTCAGTAGTTCCAGACTCAGAGTACCTTTAGTTAGTTGAATCTTTCCTGTGGCTTAATGGACCGTGGCTGAATTCCCAGCTACTCTAAATTTTTTATATCATAGTCCATGTCACCAACACCTACCTTGGCATGACAAAATAAAAAATAAACTCATTAGTGTGAGCATTTGAATCTCTCCTCCCTCTTTCATGCACAGTGACATCAGGGAAAGTAAAAGGTAGGACATCAGGCTCTGAAAATGTCTGTTTTGCTGGGTACTTTCACAGCCTTCTTCAAACTAAAACTGAGAAGAGCCCTACCTCTGTGTACACGGGTAAGTCAGTCCTCCAAATCTGTATCTACACAGTGCCTGCTGCAGTCTTTCATTGCAAGATTATCTGTTAAGTCATTCAGATTTGACGCCCACCTCCTATAAATGTGCACAGTCCCTGCCATCCTTTAATTTTGTATTTAGTCTTGTTACAGTCAGTGAAATTACAGGACAGCAATAATGTTGGGCTTGTCCCCTTGCCTTCTTGTCAGGAAGAGTTTTTATCGCCATGTGAACACTAAGGAGTTGTCATCTTAGTATGTTTGCGAGGCCTGTAGCAGTTTGCCAGGTTTTTTGAATTGAGCATCCCTAAAAATTTTCTTTTGAAGGTGCAGAGTTATCCAGCAAATTTAAAGCTACCGATTAGTGGTTTACTGTTCTTCCTTACGTTGTAGATCTCTCTTGGAGGATGTTTGTGGGATTCAGGATACAAGAAATCACAGGCTGAAAACTGCTGTGTTACAGTATGTGATTAAATAAGAAACATTTACATTCCTTAGATGGGCAAACACGAGCCCATACATGCAGACATACTTCACTGGAATTAACTGCTTGGGAGTTTAACTGAAGTTTGGGGGTAAGCATTTGTGTACTATTTAAAGGAGTTCCTGAAAACTGTAGTTGTGTGTGTGTTGCTGAGTAAATTCAGCGGGGTAATACAGATGCATATTTGTCAAAATGCAGATGTGACAATGTAAAGTAGTCGCTTAATGGGATCTCAATTTGGCTACAGTATTATGAGATAATGTTTAATAGACCATAGAGTCAATTGATCTATTTCCTCTATCTGCTGTCACTGGGAGGTGGGATCAACTTTATAGTGGTGCTATAAGAAGGTAGTGTACTTCTGCGCTGGGCTGCTGATAGAGTAAATCTGTGTTTTCTTCAGGCTCAAGGTCCTTGTCTTTTGCCCGTTTACCTAAAATTGTAGTGATGAGTGTGTAGGGTTAATGCCTAGTTTTAAAAAATGTGTATTTTTTTCCAGCAACAGGAAATTATAAACCTGTTCAGCCAACACGAATACATTTTACTTTAAAAAAAATATGCTGAAAGTGGCATTGTATGCCATAAAAATATACATCATGTGCCAAGACAAGCAATTGATGCTCTCCTATAAAATACAGTAAACACCTCCTCCCTGCCCTTCCTTTGGCTGTCGATCAGATTTCAGAATCATGAAATTTTACAGTATTACTGGTTAGAAGGGCTCCCCACTGGGAGCAGATGCCATCTCTGTCTTCATAGACTCAGAGAAAGTCCTGACATGTTTCATGGCGTTCATACGTGGAAGTCTGTGAAATGGAAAGGAAAACAGCTTTTTCTGTCAACCTGTCACTGATATAAGCTCTTACATTTCATCAGAATGACTAAACTTTAAAGCTGTTTCTTCAGTGCTGAGTATATTTGAGAACTCCCAAGTGTTATCAGATTTATGGAGTCCCAGCATATGATAGAAGACCAAAGCATTTTGTGGCATGATATTAAAAATTCATTCAGATACTCGATAAAGCGTGGATGACAAAAGTCTGAAATGGAATAAGGTAGAGTGAATTTCTCCATGGTTTATTGACCTTGATTCCTCTACACAAAATAAATAGACAGAATGGACTAAAATCTCTTCTTTATGAAGGTGAAATCCTGGCAGTCAAAGACCGGCTCATAAAAACGCTCTCTATGGCACATACCTTGGCAATGTTAGAAGTTGGAGGCAATGGAAATTTATTGCTGGTGCCGCAGTGTATGTGTCTGTATTTCAGAGAAGGAGGAAGCAGGGACTGCTTTTATGAGGTTACTGATGTTATTCTGTGGAGAACAGAGAAGGAAAACACACTTACTTTTGTCATTTTGTGTTCTGTCCCTGAAGGTATAATAAGATAAAACACTTCCCTTTGCATACCCATTTTTTATTTGTTTGAAACAGAAAGAGAAAAAGCAAGTAGTTCAGAATGAGGAGTTTGACATCTTTCCCTGCTGAAAAAGGCTGGGGCTCCATACTGCTCAGAGAGGTTTGCCTGCCTTGCTGCAGTCGGAGAGCAGAATGCCTCATTGGTTTCAGATATTAAACTTTTGTGCTGAGAGCCCAGTTGGAGGTGGTGTGACAAATGGATTTTACCTGCTGCCGAAAAACACAACCCCCACCTCTCTACACCTCCCATCTTGCCTAACCTAGCCCCCAAGAGCACTGAAACAGAAAGCTGCCCTTAGGCACCATCTGTTTCTGCCAGCTTCTACTTTGGGCCCTGCCTTTACATCTGTTAAGTAGAGGCAGCTTACTTGATGAGTTGTTTTGAAGAAATATCTGGTCTCCCCACCATGTTCATTAACTATTGCAGATCTGTTAAAGAGAGGCTCTGTGATGCAATTTAGCTGTAGTTAACTAAATTCATTGAAGTCACAGTCATAGATTACTTTTGCATCCCGCAGGGATAGAGAGAAACACTGGTTTAGCAGCACTGTTTTCTCTTCCCTTTGAAAATAAAATTCTTTTCTGTTTGCCTTGTGAAACACCATTTAAAGCAGTGATGAAATCTAAGGGGGATTTAAAATGACTAGTCGACGACTGATCATTTGTCACTCCTCTTTGTAGAACACAACCAAGCTGCATGCATAGCACATGCTAAAACAAATATATTAATCACGTATCTTTCCCAATAAAGAAAAGCAACTGTTTTATTCCTAACACCTTCTTAAGTACCCCAAAGCTACTGTTAAACTGACATTCTTCTGGACAAACCCAGCTTTCTGGAGCCACTCACTGGAATTTTTTCATGGCCAGTGATCAAGAACTAAAAGAAACAAAGCAAAAATCCACTTAAAATACTTCAGAAAAATGGATTCAGTATGTTTGTGTTTGGATTTGTTCGAATTAGAAAACAGAGTTTAATAGGCATTCAGAGGAAAGCAGGCGTCATAACTTTATATAGAAGACAGTATAACATAAATAAAAGGAAAGACAGAGCTGATGGGAAGGGGGGAGCAGTCTTCTTTTGCGGATGAAGGATACAGAAAAAGAAAGAGAGGGAAGGGTTTTTTAACCACAGTTGCTGAAGAAGAGTGTGGCAGCCAGGAATTAAGCCCATGGTTATAATAATCTTACGGTCTTAAGCTGTAAATGTGGGACCATCATTTCTGTGCTGTTTAGCAAGTTCTCCACAAGTACAGAGTCACTTTAGAAGGAAAATCTGGTCATAATACAAATGAAATTTTCTTTCATTGTATATGTTACATTTTCATCTAAAATGATGCCCTGAAGCTATAATTACGCATTATAATATATGCTATACAGAGGTGTCCCTGTTGGCTTTAAGGATGAGGATAATTTATATATTAGTTAAAAACTGACACCCCTGAATCTGAGTCATAGGTACTAAAATAAATATGAGTAGTTCCAAGAGCAAAAAACTTATCAAAGTCTGGTTTCCCATAGAGAGTTAATTGAAACCTCTGATTGATGCTTTTTCCTTGGAGTTCTTATAACATTTCTCTTCTGTGTGCATTTTCTGGTATGAAGTGAGGTGTGATCACACACTGCAGCCTTTCTTTCAGGCTTATCGGGTCTTTATACCAACTGGCCGCCTTTTTCGGAAAACTCACAGGAGCTTAATTATCTTTGAAATCTCTTGTCAAATGTGGGTGAAATTGGCCAATGAGTTCAAAAATTTTGAGGAGGTTGAACAGAGAGGGGAACTTCATGGACTGATTGCACAACCTTTGTTTATAAGGAAAGCATGCTGCAAGGAAGTCTTTGTGAGGGTTTTTGTGTATAATATAATAATGCCAAGAGACAGAGATTAGATATCGTGAAACTCGACTTGACATGTTGACTCAAAAGATGACACTTACACTGTTTATTCAAATTGCCTAAGCAGAGCAAATAAAAAGCTTGATTCTGCTTCCTTTACTCGCACAAGTAGTTACATTGCATTGGTATAATTGGTAATATGCTCTTTATCATTTGGCTCCCCTCTTATACACGTAGCTGTAGAGTGAGAAAAGGTAACAAGTATTGTCTGAGTTAAAATTATTTGTAATATATAAACTGAAGAGAAGTAAAAGGACACTGTCCTACACTGCTGTGGCTTTCTAAGCATAGAGCTCTGGTGACATCAGGAATATTCTGCAATTTTCTTGTCTAAACATGCCACTTGGAAAACACATGACATGCATAAGAATTAGCAATTCGCACAATCTAAAGAGAATTATCTGTTTGTCTCTAGGCAATTCACAAAAATATGCCCATAGCAATTTGAGGCATTATAAATCCATCCAGGTTGGTTCTGACCATGTTGCAGAAGTAATTTCGACTGGCACATCAGATGAAAGAACAGATTTGAAAACAGTAGCGTGCATGGCCCTGAAGGTTTTATCTTGGCTAATATTCCAGGCACCTTATGGCACTACTTCGGGTTTCTGTGAAGACTCCAAATAAAGTGTCTGTAGCCTGATGAAAGATTTAACACATTTTTTTCCTGAACAAGCTTTATAAATGTTACGCTAAAGCTAAAGAATGTACTTGCTGATGGGAAGCAGCTTATTTTTTGGTGTACTCTTCTGTGTTTCCAGTGTGTGGTTCATGCAGCAGTGGAGGTTCTGTAACAATAACACCGGAGGTTGCAAATTTGGGATTTCATTTCCCCTTTTCAATAATGTCCCTGGAAATTCCTTAATTTACCTTTAGCAAGATACCTTTGTGATTCCAAATGGAAACAGCCCAAACAAATATGTCCCCCAAAAGCGCTGCATGAAGGGTCGATAATAGAAATAAGTAGATTAAGTTTAGCAACACAACTTGTATTGTGTGCAACCTGAACTATGAGATAGAGAGCAAAGGCTATCGCAAGAGTTGGCTTTAGGTGGCCTCAGAGAAAGGATGGTTTGTTCTTCATGTGAAAAATAAGATACTTTCTGTTTTCTCTGCTTTCCTTATTTGTATTTTTTCTCATTTTTCATTTGCTTCTACTAGATACCAAGGAAGGATTTAGGCACCTACTTGGGATGTCTGAAGGAGAAGCATATTCAAGTATACCTTTTATCTGTGGATAGCAGTCGTCTTAGACTCTGTCCAGTCAAGGGACAGAGATCATCTCCTCTAGATGGTGATGCTGAAAGCTTGGGGACTGCTGTATGCCTTAGATTAGATGCCAACTCCCTTCTCAGTCCCCAAATATTTTAGGAATACTTTTTTCTTCCAAGACAACAACTTGGGCAGGAGAAGGGAGACAAACAAATAACGGGGGTCAAAGATGAGCTCTTTGCTACTTCTGCTTTGGAACTGGTAAATGTTTCCTTTATTATCTCCTCCTAGTTGTGTGCTTGGCTGACCTTTTTTTCTGAACAGATCTACTAGCCTCTGTGGCCTTTCAGGGCTCATGTGCCTCAGGAGGCTGTCTAATTTTCCAGCTGAATAGGGTCCTAAACGCTATAGGGCACTCACTCGCATTTCTTCACAATTTATTTCTGTGGGTTAGGAATCATAATGAAGGGCCACGCGTGTTCTGCCTGAGTAGGCAATGAACAGATACAGAGCAAGGGGTTCAGGATAAGGCGAATACATTTTGCTGCAAGTTCTGCTTCAGTCGGTATATTGCAGTCCTTACCAAGGATTAAAAGTATAATATGCCCCTTTATTTAGTTATTTATTTTGGAGAGAGCTTGCAAAAGGAACATAGACATTAATTTCACTTGGGAAATAGAGAAATAAAGCTTGACAAGTTTATTATAAGTCTGGTCCTGAAAAAAAATAGACTTGTACACCCTGGCCCATCCCCTTTTTTCCCCCAGCACGCAGGGGTCATGCACAATCACGGTCATTCTCAATGGTAAACACCGAATACTCAGCAGTGAAAGAGTTTTATTTTCAGAAATGTAATAGAGATAAAAGGGATGGCATTGAGGGATGGAGGAGAATATGTATTGCATTCTTTCAGATCTTAAATATAATCAAAATATTCCTTAAATTTTGTGACTGAAAGCTAAAGTACAACTGTTTCTTATTCCGGTGATTTTAATCAGATGTTCTGTCATTGACCGAATTACAGGTTTTTCCCCTCTGGTCTTCATATTATAAATAATGAAGATCAGTGCCATTATTAGAGAGAGGCCTAAGCCCCATTTGAAAGACCTTCCAAGATCTGTCAGGGAAAGCTAGGCTTGTCTCGTGGCTTTTTCTGTGTTTTCATGGCAACTGGCTGCTACCGCATCTGGAAAGGTGGCTGCTTTTCACACTGCTCTGCCCCGTGTTGCAGCAAGTCTGAGGGTGGAGTGGTTGGTGCTGTCGCCTGTGTTTGCAGTTGGTCTGCACAGATCACACGTGCCCTGAGCGAGAAGGGGCATCAAGCTGTGCACACATGTGCTTTGTCTAGTAAAGACCGTCCTGTATTTTACAGGAATGCTGGAATGATCTGGCTTATTTCCAGTGGCTAAGGGCTCCCTGTCAGCACAATTCCCCAGGTGTCCTGAGGTTTCATTGTGACCCACAGGCATCAAATACGGTCTTTTTGTTGATGGTGTTTGGGGTGAAAAGTTGGTTTCATTTTATGAACAAAACAGAACACTTGTATTTCTGAGTTATATATGTAACAAAGAGTGCAAAATAGTGTATCAGCAATATTAATTAACTCTGAACATGCCCAAAATCTTAGTCAGAGCAGCTGACGTCACACCTCATTAACATGGGGTACACATGCTAACACACTTCTTGGAGAAAGAACTTATTTTAGAAGTATAGTTTTTGGTGGTTGGGACCGCTGGAGCCATCACACAAATGCAAATATACTTATCCCTTATTTAAAAGGAAAAAAAAAATTAAATGTGCTGAATGAAAACTGTGTCTCATTTATGTACAATATTTTTTGTGTAATGTTCAGATTAAAAATGCCAAAAAATTATTAGATCATTTAAATTTAAAGCTCTCAAGTTAAACAAGAAGAAAAATGTTCTACTAAGCCAATTTAAATAAACTAATTGACCCTGTTTGTCTTAATGCATATCAGCCAGATATTTCTATTTTTTCCCAGCCTAATAACTTGGATATTAAGTTTTATCCTAGAACATATGTATAACTTTGCTTTTTCTATCTGTGCAATACAGCTGTATGATAGGACACCATAGCCTCTCTCTGTGGTATTTGCAAACCCTTATCATTATTGCTAGGGCTATAAAATGATCAGTTTTAAGTTCCATTATATGATAGTCATGAAAACATTACATTCAATGGCAATGTAATTGTATAAGAAAGAAAGAAACCACCAAAGTCTGCCTCCTCTCAGGGGCTGTAAAAATAGCTTTCATTCTGAACAAACGCATTGGGTACTCAAGCCTTTATAACTTTATCATGCCTTTGTATGGCCGTGTGTGAGGTGTAATAAATGAACAACTGAAAATCCACTTGCACATACTAATAAGGGGAATATTACAGGGATTTCAGGAGGGGTGGGAAGCTGATACGTGGATTACGTGTGCTTGATTCTCCACTCACGCGCCTGCTGCGCAGTCCCTGCTGCCACGTATGCAGGAACGGAGAAATACCAAACCAGAAATCTTGGCACGCTTCACTTGTGGCTGCGTTTTACCCTCAC